>NC_053490.1:86043785-86343785 GCF_905171775.1 Rana temporaria
GGAAAGAACCCAAAGCAGCCCTTGCAAGTAAAGAGAGAACACACATGGAGATAGTGTCCTGACCAGGATTTGAACAGGGACTACAGTGTGGTAAGGCAGAAGGACTTAGAACAGCTACTGTGCTTCCCAGCCATGTCAGAGCAAGGAGAGCAGCAGGTGCTAGAGGTGCAGCAATGTAATGTGCAGATGACCCAGTGCCAGTTATTCTCAGAGAGGCATCCCAATTTACAAAATAATAGACTGGGATCCATGTACTGTTTTATTTTTTGCAGGGGTTGGTCTTTGGAGCAGTGGATCCTTATGCAGAAGAGGTGAGTATGTAAATCAGGTGTTAAGTTTTCATTAGGAAGGGTTACATTGCAAAGAGGGTTAGTATTAGGTGTGGGGTTATAAGGAGGGTTAGTGTTTGAATTAAAGATACAGGAACTTCTAGTGTGAGGGTTAGTGTTAGGGCTAGGATAACAAGAGGGGTTAGTGTGGGAGCTGGGTACAGGGCAGGCTAGTGCAAGGGTTAGGGTTATTTTTGGAGGTTACAGGGAGGGTTGATGTTAGGGATGAGGTTATAACGAGGGTTAGTGTTAGGGTTGGGAAAGCAGAAAGGGTTGGTATAATAGGAAGGGTTAGTGTTATGTTTGGAGGCTTCACGGAAGGTTGGTGTTAGGGATGAGGTTATAAGGAGGGTTAATGTTGGGATAGCAGGGTAGGTTAGTGTTAGGGTAATAGGAAGGGTAGTGTTATGTTTGGAGGTTACTGGGAGGGTTGGTGTTGGGGATGAGGTTATAAGGAGAGTTAGTGTTAGAGCTGGGAAAGCAGACAGGGTTAGTATAATGGGAAGGGTTAGGCCTCGTACACACAACCAGTTTTCTTGGCAGAATCCATCAAGAAACTTGGTGGGAGAGCTTTTCTGCGAAGGAAACTGGTCATGTGTACATTTTTCATCGAGGAGACTGTCGAGGAACTCGACGAGCAAAAAAGAGAGAAAGTTCTCTATTTCCTTGACGGGAGTCTCAAATTGGCTTGTCGAGTTCCTCGTCGGGCTGGTTTCCGACGAGAAACTCGAGCGTGTGTATGCTAAGAAACCCGCGCTTGCTCAGATTAAAGTATGAGACGGGAGTAAAAGTAGCATTTGTAATGGATATAACACATTTTTAAAGCTGTAACAGACTGAAAAGTGCAAATCGTCTCTTACCAAACTTTTATTTAACACGCAAACACATGAAATGAGCAAAACCAGCCCCAAGAGTTGTGCCAGTGGAATCGAACTTCCCCTGCCGTTGTATGTGTTGTAGGTCACCGAGTTTGAGAAGGACCGTTTTCATCGGTTCACCGATGAAGCAGACTGATGGTCTGATGTGCCTACACACCATCAGTTCAAAAACCGATCGAGTCCAAAGTGGTGACGTAAAACACAACGACGTGCAGAGTAAAATGAAGTTCAATGCTTCCAAGCATCCGTCGACTTGATTCTGAGCATGCGCGAGTTTGGAACCGATGCTTTTGCGTACTAACCGTCGGTTTTGACCGATCGGTTAGGCGTCCATCGGTTCAATTTTAAAGCAAGTTCTAAATTTTGAGACCGAGGGATAACGGACCGATGGGGCCCACACACGGTCGGTTTGGACCGATGAAACTGAACTTCAGTCCGTTTTCATCGGTTTGGTCCGACCGTGTGTATAAGGCCTAAGTGTTATGTTTGGAGGTTACAGGGAGGGTTGGTGTTGGGAATGAGGTTATAAGGAGGGTTAGTGTTAGGGTTGGGAAAGCAGAGAGGGTTAGTATAATAGGAAGGGTTTGTGTTATGTTTGAAGGATACAGGGAGAGTTGGTGATAGGGATGAGGTCATAAGGAGGGTTAGTGTTGGGATAGCAGGGTAGGTTAGTGTTAGGGTAATAGGAAGGGTTAAGGTTATGTTTGGAGGTTACAGGGTGGTTGGTATTAGGTATGAGGTTATAAGGAGGGTTAGTGTTAGGGTTGGAATAGCAGGACGGTTGGGTTTTAGGGTAATAGGAAGGTTTAGTGTTATGTTTGGAGGTTACAGGGAGAGTTGGTGTTAGGGATGAGGTTATAAGGAGGGTTAGTGTTAGGGTGGGGATAGCAGGGAAGGTTGGTGTAAGGGTAATATGAAGGGTTAGTGTTATTTTTGGAGGTTACAGAGAGGGTTGGTGTTAGGTATGAGGTTATAAGGAGGGTTAGTGTCAGGATAGCAGGGAAGGTTAGTGTTAAGGTAATAGGAAGGGTTAGTGTTATGTTTGGAGGTTATAGTGAGGGTTGGTGTTAGGTTATAAGGAGGGTTACTGTTAGGGTTGGGAAAGCAGGGAGGGTTAGTGTTAGGATAATAGGAAAGGTTAGTGTTATGTTTGTAAGTTACAGGGAGGGTTGAGGTTATAAGGCGGGTTAGTATTAGGGTAATAGGAAGGATTATGTTTGGAGGTCACAGGGAGGGTTTGGGTTAGGGATAGCAGGGAAGGTTGGTGTTAGGGTAATAGGAAGGGTTAGTGTTGTTTTTGGAGGTTACAGGGAGGGTTGGTGTTAGGGATGAGGTTATACGGAGTGTTAGGGCTGGGAAAGCAGGGAGGGTTAGTGTTAGGGTAACAGGAAGCGTAAGGCCTCGTACACACGATAGGATCGCCAGAGGAGAACGGCCTGAAGGTTCGTTGTCATCGGTTAACCGATGAAGCTGACTGATGGTGTTCGTATTAGATTCCATCAGATATCCGATCGTGTGTACGAGGCTTAAGAACAAAAGTTACATAATACCTGATTTATATTAATATATATGCACACTTTTCACATAACCTATCAGAAATACTTACCTGCCTGGAACAATTGAATAATTATTTGCAATGATAATAAACATTTGCCTCTTTTTGATGGTGAATTCTCCTATAGATATCTGGCAATCTGGTTATTATTATTTTGAGTTTTATGTTTGCTGTTTATATTTGGTTAATGTTGGAATTCTCTGTCTGCTTTTGTATGATTCCAAACAAGGGTGATTTATTTCAGATGCAGACTAAATGGTGCTTATGTTAAGAATACATTTTAAGGAAATATGGGAAAATACTTTCTCATTAGCATCCATCCTATAGAAAAACATTGTAGTCAGTTTGCAAAATGTAAAATATGCAATGTCTATATTTCATTTTCATTTACAATGTACATGTGCAATGTTTATTTTATTTTTTGCTATCGCTAAACAAAATAAAATAGAAACATGTCTAAACTATGTTAATGGTGTTTCTGAGTTGAATGGATAAAGAGAATAAAAATGCGAGGAATTACATTTTCTGTGAGAAAATTCCACTCTTGCATATGAATTAGTAATTTTTTTATACAATTTAAAATGTAAAGTTAGTGGCAGACATGAGATCCTATTCAAAAGATGTAGCTGATGAACATTTCTTTATTTGTTAAGAGTTCTGGTATAATAATTTTTATATTTTAGATGTCACAACGGTCACATGATCCCCAGTTCCAATCTAATCAGTAAGATTGTGCGGTTAAAATTGTCTCCAAATTTTCATGGCAAATGCTGTCTTGAGTTTAATGTTGAAAGTTTAATGTTGATAAAAAATAAATAATGCACTTGGGGGCTAAGAATATGCATGCATCATACATACTAGGGGAGTACAACTGGGGGAATCAATGGTGGAGAAGGATCTGGGGGTTTGGGTAGATCATAAGCTTAAAGCGGAGTTCCACCCAAAAATGGAACTTCCGCTTTTTGTAATCCCCCATCCGGTGTCACATTTGCCACCTTTCAGGGGGTAGGAGAGAGCAGATACCTGTGTAATCAAGGTATTTGCTCCCACTTCCGGGCATAGATCACTGCGGCGATCGCGGTGACCTACGTCACTTCCGGCGCCTACTTCGTCCCCGAAGACAGCAGGGACCAGTGGCATAGCGCAGCATGACTCGCGCATGCGCAGTAGGGAACCAGGAAGTGAAGCCTCAAGGCTTCACTTCCTGATTCCCTTACCGAACATGGTGGGGGCATCACTCGAGAGCCGAGCGACAGATTGGCTTCGGGTGTTGACATCGCCGGTGCCCAGGACAGGTAAGTGTCCATATATTAAAAGTCAGCAGCTGCAGTATTTGTAGTTGCTGACTTATTTTTTTTTTTTCCGCGTAACATTGCTTTAATAATAGCATGCAATGCCAAGCTGCGGTTTCCAAAGCAAGAAAAAGTAATTTCTTGCAGGGGTGGCCCGTCCATTAATTGCGCACGGGCACCGCCCCCCTGTCCATCGCTGCCTTCCCTATGCATGCGTCCGGCCCCTTTCAGGATACCGGCACATATATTCCATTGTAGAGGGGCTGTTTTTTTGAATCACTGATTAGAGCCAGAGGCTCTAATAGGCTTCAATATAGGGTGGGCTTGGATCGCAGAGAGTGCGCTCCGAGCCCACCCAGGTGTGTTACAACAGCGAATCAATATTCGCTGTTGTAACACTGATTCTCCTCCCGGCCAATCAGGAAGAGGGTTTTGACACCAGTCACCTGATTTGCTGAAAGGACAGGCAATATTATTGGACACCTACGATGAGGAGGGGAGGAGTTGGAAGCCACCATGGAGGAGATGACACTTGGAGCCCAGCCTCTGCATCACACTGCCTGCCACCTGCCACCCACCACGATGGGGTAAGTGCCGGACCAACCAGCAAACAGCGGGGGGTTGGTGCCGCTCGGGGGTGATGGGTGGTTGTTTGCCGCCCCCCCCCCAAAAAAATACCAGTCACCACTGCTTTCTTGTATGAAGAGAGGCATGGATGTCAGAGAGAGAGGGGCAACATGTTGCCCCTGTACAAATCAATAGTAAGACCTGGAATATGCAGTTCAGTTTTGGGCACCAGTTCAGAAAAAAGGATATCGGAGAACTGGAGAAAGTGCAGAGAAGGGCAACCAAACTGATAAGAGGCATTGAGGAGCTCAGCTATGAGGAAAGATTAGAGGAACTGAATTGATTCTCTCTTGAGAAGAGGAGATTAAGGGAAGATATACTCAACATGTAAAAATGCATAAGTTGTCCATACCATGAACTTGGTGTTGAGTTATTCATTTATTTAGGTATATTTACGTCTGAAGGAAAAGAGATTTAACCTCCAAAAACGGAAAGGCTTTTTCACAGTAAGAGCTGTAAAAATGTGGAATAGACTCCCTCAAGAGCTGGTTCTGGCCAGCTCAGTAGATTCAGTGGTGTTGCTATGGGGGTGCGGGGGTCGGACTGCACCCAGGTGACACCCGCCCACCAGGAAGCAGTAGTAGTGGGTGTCATTGAGCCACCCCTTCCATCAGTAAAGCAGGCTCTTTTCCTCAGCTCAGTCTGCCAGAGAACAGCAATGGCGCTGTGACAGGGGAGAGCTGAGCTGTGAGCTGTCAGTGAATCTCCCCTG
The DNA here is from genome assembly GCF_905171775.1 of Rana temporaria. Taxonomy (NCBI): domain Eukaryota; kingdom Metazoa; phylum Chordata; class Amphibia; order Anura; family Ranidae; genus Rana; species Rana temporaria. Next base: position 86,049,179 of record NC_053490.1, read on the forward strand.
CTCGACCCCCCTATCTCCTGTCAGCAGTATGGGAGAAGAGAGAGTGTGGCTCTCATCTGCTTCACTGCCTAGCTTGCTGCCCGGTCTGTTTCCCTTCCCATTGGCCACAAAGGAGCCAATCAGAAGAGAGTAGGAGCATTATGGAACATGTAGTAGGCCCTATATAGACAGGAGCAAGCTACAGCCCCCAGCATGCACTCTGCTGGCGGGAGAGAGAGTGCCTGGAACCTGGGAAAAAGCTGAGGGAGTGAGTGCTACAGGAGACAGGAAAAATAGAGGATGTGCTGGGAGAGAGGGCCATGCTGTACCTGCACCACCAGAGAGAGAGAGGGCTATGCTGTACCTGCACCACCAGAGAGAGAGACATGCTGTACCCGCACCACCAGAGAGAGAGAGGGCTATGCTGTACCTGCACCACCAGAGAGAGAGACATGCTGTACCCGCACCACTAGAGAAAGAGCAACGCTGTTCCCACACCACCAGAGAGAGAGCCATACTGTACCCACACCTCTAGAGACAGAGCCACACTGTACCAGCAGCACCAGAGAGAGAGCAATGCTGTACCTGCACCACCAGAAAGGGAGCCAAACTGTACCCGCACCACCAGAGAGGGAGCCAAACTGTACCCGCACCACCAGAAAGGGAGCCACGCTGTACCCGCACCACCAGAAAGAGAGAGACTCACTGTACCCACACCCTCCAAAGAGAGAGACACACTGCCCAGCACCACCAGACAGGGAGCCATGCTGTATCTTCAACACCAGAGAGGAAGCCACGCTGTACCCACACCACCAGAGAGAGAGCCATGCTGTACCCGCACCACCAGAGAGAAAGCCATGCTGTACCCGCACCATCAGAGAGAGTGCCACACTGCCCAGCACTTCCAGAGAGGGGGCTCACGCTGCTGCCCAGCACCACAAGAGAGAGAGAGCCATGTTGCCCAGCACCACCAGAGAGAGAGCCAAGCTGCCTAGCACCAGAGAGAGAGCCACACTGCCCAGCACCACCAGAGAGGGAGTCATGCTGTACCCACACCACCAGAGAGAGAGCCATGCTTCCCAACACCACCAGAGAGAGCCACGCTGCCCTACACCACCAGAGAGATAGGGATCACTGCTGCAGTTTTGCTTAGTCTGGTAAGAGGAGAGGGCCTGTTGGCCATTATCCATTACTGTTTCTAGGGACTGAGCCATTAGAAAGTGCCTAACCTGCTATCCTCTAGGCCTTAATGACCACCGCAGTGCATGCCAACAAGCTCCAACTCTGGGCTGCTGACCCTAACATAGGGGGTGGGGGTGACACCATGCTGTACTGCCCAATGTGACACCAACCTTAGTGATGCCACTGAGTAGATTGTTTTTTTTTTTTTAAAAAGGCCTGGATTCTTTCCTAAATGCTCAAAATATAAATGAATAATAACATTTATAAGTAAGATTGATCCAGAAAATATCCAATTGCCTCTTGGGAATCACTTGAGCAAACTGGATCATTCTTTATTGTTTTTTTTCTTGCCTTGCTCTGGACCGTGAGTATAGGATTTGATATGGAGGTCTTTTTTTCAACCAGACTTACTATGTAACTATGTAATGGGGACTACAAGCAGCAATGCCGACACATATTGCATGACCAGGGTCCACCATTGTCACTATCAGTGAGATGGTTCAGAACAATGATGTGCAGCTAAAATCAGCAGAAAAATGATATGCAGTTAACAAAATACTTGAGAATAGGGTATGAATGATCTGTAAGATATCTAGCTGGAAAATCTCTGGGTAAAATGAAAAGCCCTTCCAAAGTCAGAAATAGTTGTTGTTCCCAGGATGTCACCAGATGCTTTTATCCTCACCTGAGTGTCACTTTGGGTTGTGAATTCAGGGTGCACACTTATTCTGTGATTTTAACGACATTTACTTATTTTGATATTTACTACAGAAATTAAGCAGTTGTATTTACTTAAAAGGCATGTTAGTTGTTTCGGTTTTGGGTGGCTCTCGACACAGGGGATATAACCCACCTACATAATTACTCAAACAGTCTGGAGAACTCCAGCAACAGCTTTCTTCACATGATCGCCCAAATCTGCCAACAGCCTCATAAAAGGTGTTCTGACTATCATTGCTAAATGTATTCTTTCATTTAGTTTACCGTATATTTATCGGGGTATTGCGCGCTCCGGCGTATAGTGCGCACCCCTAAAGTGGACCCGCATTCCTGTAAAAAAAAGATTTTAGTACTTACAGTTTTGGTGTCTTGCGTGGCGTCCATCGGCGGTCTTGTTGGGTCCGACGTCCGTCTGTGGCTTCGGTGGTGTCCTCCTCGTCGGGCCCGGCGTCCTTCTGCGGTGTCCTCCCCGCTCGATCCCCGCTTCCCGCGCTGAGTTTGAACTACTGCGCCGGCATATACCAAGCGCAGTACACTCGTGTATAGTTGGGCAGTCTCGGCTACACTCGCGCTCACGTCCTGTGCGTCCTGTACGTCCAGGACATGACTGCGAGAGAAGCCAAGCCTGCCCGACTATACACGAGTGTACTGTGCTCGGTATATGTCGGCGCAGTAATTCAAACTTGGCGCGGGAAGCGGGTATCGGCGTATATCGCGCACCCACGATTTTGCCCTGAATTTCAGGGCAAAAAAGTGCGCGGTATACGCCGATAAATACGGTATATTAAATAGAGGGCAGCAGATGGAGTTAATCTATCTTGCTTTTAATTTTTAAGGTTTTGGAGAATGGCATAGCCGGGATGCTTATCAGGAAGATCTTACTGGTAGAGACATGCCTACAAAAAAGCTGAAACATGTTTTTGATTGAGTTAGCCATTCATTTATTCATTGGATAGAAGGGGGGGAGGTTTTGGGACTTTAAATGAGATGCGTTTTTAGCAGTATGCAATTAAATATATATATACAGTACAGACCAAAAGTTTGGACACACCTTTTCAATCAAAGAGCTTTCTATATTTTTATGACTATGAAAATTGTAGATTCACACTGAAGGCATCAAAACTATGAATTAACACATGTGGAATTATACATAACAAAAAAGTGTGAAACAACTGAAAATATATTTCATATTCTAGGTTCTTCAAAGTAGCCACCTTTTGCTTTGATTACTGCTTGGCACACTCTTGGCATTCTCTTGATGAGCTTCAAGAGATAGTCACCTGGCGCAGCACCCCATCACTCTCCTTCTTGGTCAAATAGCCCTTACACAGCCTGGAGGTGTGTTTGGGGTCATTGTCCAGTTGAAAAATAAATGATGGTCCAACTAAACGCAAACCGGATGGAATAGCATGCCGCTGCAAGATGCTGTGGTAGCCATGCTGGTTCAGTATGCCTTCAATTTTGATGAAATCCCCAACAGTGTCACCAGCAAAGCACCCACACACCATCACACCTCCTCCTCCATGCTTCACAGTGGGAACCAGGCATGTAGAGTCCATCCGTTCACCTTTTCTGCGTCGCACAAAGACACGGGGGTTGGAACCAAAGATCTCAAGTTTGGACTCATCAGACCAAAGCACAGATTTCCACTGGTCTAATGTCCATTCCTTGTGTTCTTTAGCCCAAACAAGTCTCTTCTGCTTGTTGCCTTTCTTTAGCAGTGGTTTCCTAGCAGATATTCTACCATGAAGGCCTGATTCACGCAGTCTCCTCTTAACAGTTCTAGAGATGTGTCTGCTGCAAAAGGTGGCTACTTTGAAGAACCTAGAATATGAAATATATTTTCAGTTGTTTCACACTTCATTGTTATGTATAATTCCACATGTGTTAATTCATAGTTTTGATGCCTTCAGTGTGAATCTACAATTTTCATAGTCATGAAAATAAAGAAAACTCTTTGAATGAGAAGGTGTGTCCAAACTTTTGGTCTGTACTGTATATGGAATATAAAAAATGTTTCCATAATAGCCAGGCTCAAATACATGCAACTAAACCTCTGTTTTTAATGCATACAGCTAGACAGGTTAATTTGGTTTATTGCTTTTTTGGTTGGTAACTTTGAGCCTAGCTATTATGGAAACATTTTTTATATTCCATACATATATTTAATTGCATACTGCTAAAAACGCATCTCATTTAAAGCCCCAAAACCTCCCCCCTTTCTATCCATTTACAGGGATGGAGACCTGTGGTAAGTTCTATCATATGCCTCATGTAAAGTCCCAACCTTATCCCCCTTTTTTTAGCAATTCATTCATTGATCTTGAAATATGTACCTATTATGCCTTGTACACACGGCCGGACTTTCCGAGAAAAAAAGTCAGACAGGCTTTTTTTATCGGAAAGTCCGGCTATGTGTATCCTCCATCTGACTTTTTTTGTTTGAAGTCCCATGGACCTTAGATATAGAACCTGTTCTCTTTCTTTCCATCTGACTTCCGACGGACTCACGGCAGACTTTTGCACAGGCAAAAGGCCGACCGTGTGTACAAGGCATAAAAGATGAAAACTAAACCTTATGTCGCATTCAGGTACCAGCATAAGAGACTGCCTGCCAAGTTTCTGGGTAATACACCCAGGTATTTCTGAAGGGGACAAACTTATTCCGGGCCCATTTGTAAGTATATGGTGATCCTGCAACAAACTTTCTGCCACCCAGTTTAACAAACATTGATTTAAAAATGTACTGAGCCTAGTGGAAAATTATTGGCTGAACAGTAATTGCATCCTATTAGATGCAGTCACTGTTCAGGCATTCGGGCAGCTGCAGGTATCATGGCTACCTGAATACATTAGCCAGCAGTTGGTATTTCTCCATCCTTGCAGTTAACATCAATTGATTTTCTTTCATCCAGTCCCTGGGCAAACCAATAGAAAATCAAGCCATTTATGGCTAGCCTTAGGCCTTGTACACACGGTCGGTCAAAACCGATGGAAACGGACTGAAGGTCCGTTTCATCGGTCCAAACCGATAGTGTGTGGGCCCCATCGGTCCGTTATTCTTCAGTCGAAAAATTTAGAACTTGCTTTAAAATTCAACCGATGGACGCCTAACCGATCAGTCAAAACCGACGGTTAGTATGCAAAAGCATCGGTTAAAAGCCCGCGCATGCTCAGAATCAAGTCGACGCATTCTTGGAAGCATTGAACTTCATTTTTCTCAGCAAATCGTTGTGTTTTACGTCACCACGTTGGACTCGATCGTTTTTTTAACTGATGGTGTGTAGGCACATCAGACCATCAGTCAGCTTCTCAGTCAGGTCCTTCAGTCCGTTCTCATCGGATGGACTGATCGTGTGTACAGGGCTTTAGAAGATAGAATGTAACCAGTGAGTGCAAGAAGTAGAGGGAGAGGAAGTTACATTACACAGGATTCAGAAATAGGAAAAAACTGAACATACCTGGGTTTGGTTGGAGGTGGGTTTGGTGAACTTCACTTGGCATGGGGAACTGGGCACTGCCCTGGGTAACATATACCAAAGTAAAACATTTATTGAAAAAAACTATTTGAGGGGAACAGCCTAAAAGGTGACGTTAAGATTGCAAAATTCATTTAAAAAATATACCTGGGGAATGTTCTTAAAGCGGAGGTTCACACAAAAAGTGAACCTCTGCTTTTTGGATCCCTCCCTCCTCCGGTGTCACATTTGGCACCTTTCAGGGGGGAGGGGGGTGCAAATACCTGTCTGAGACAGGTATTTGCACCACTTCTGGGTTCTAACTCCCACGGAAGTCCAGCCTCGTCATGTCCCCCCCCCCCCCGCTGTCTTCTGGGCAACACATTATCCCAGAAGAGAGCGAGCGGGGACCAGTGACGGTGCGCCGCGATCCTCGCGCATGCTCAGTAGGGAATCGGCCAGTGAAGCCGCAAGGCTTCACTTTCTGATTCCCTCACCGAGGATGGCGGTGGAAGCAGCCGAGGACCGAGCGATTGATCAGTCTCGTCTGCTGACATCGCGGGCACGCTGGACAGGTAAGTGTCCATTTTTTAAAAGTCAGCAGCTGCAGTATTTGTAGCTGCTGGCTTTTAAAAAAGAACAAAAACGGGTGGACCTCCACTTTAACCTGCATGTGAGGTGGCACATATGTAAAATGCATACAACCTACTACAGCAAAACTGACATTTACAAAGAAAAATCCCATACAAATTGCTGAAAAATGACAGCTACAGCCATTTTACTTCTTTTTGTAAACAAAGATTATTTTCATCTATACCAGACCTTATCTTAGATGGAAGTGTAATATAAAGGTACATTTTGGAACCACATGCAAAAAAAAAAAGAGGCTCTGGGGTCCCCCTAAAAATACACAACAGACCCTTGTCAAGGTTCTGGTATGAAAGTCAAGGGGGACCCCACACCATATAAAAACTAAAAAAAATGACACATATATATTTATTATTGTTACATATCTGAGTGCGGATTCCCCCCCAAAGCAAGGACTTTGTCCCCACAACCCTGGCCTGGTGGTTGTGGGGGTCTATAGGTGGGGGGCTTATCAGAATATGGATGCCTCCTTTAACAAGGGGGCCCCCAGATCCCTCCCCCCATATATGAATGGGGGGAATGTGCCAAGTGTCAAAACGTAAAAACCACAATACACAGTTTTTGACAAGTCCTTTATTACAAAAACAAGTGTCCCGTGGTGTCCATCTATCTTAAGGGGGCAGGGTCATCTCTTATATCAGCGGGTGGCCCCACCCTTGCCTATATAACAGCAGTCGGTGGGAGCCCTCGCATAGAGGCAGAGTATTTTCATTTTTTTTTTTTGGGTCCATCAATGATGATTGACGATGGATGGACATCGTGGGACATTTTTAATTTTTTTAAATTTTTTTAATAAAGTAATTGTCAAAAACTGTCTTTTGTGTTTTTTTTTCTTTTTGACACTTTTTTTTGGTGAATGGGTAGGTGTACAATGTACCCAATAGCCATTCACATAGGGGGGGCTGGGATCTGGGGTCCCCTTGTTAAAGGGGGTTTCTAGATTCCGATAAGCCCCCCGCCCACAGACTCCCACAACCACTGGGCCAGGGTTGTGGGGACGAGGCCCTTATCCGCATCAACATGGAGACATTTGCTTTGGGGGGGACATATGGCCCTCCAGGCTGCATGCTTGGATACGGGTCTGGTATGGATTTTTGGGGGGGACCCCACTCTGTTTTAAAAAAAAAAATTGGCATGGAGTTTCCCATAAAATCCATACTAGACAAGAAAGGTCTTGCCTGTTCGCGAACTGGTGCGAACCGAACCGTGGGGTGTTCGGCCCATCCCTAATTGATTGATATTCTAATTTTACACTTTGGGCTTGTCCATTTGCAAAGCAAAACCTTCAAACATTTTTAATGAAGCAATTCACAGAAAGTTTGCATTATGTAAAACTCTGAAACCCAAAAAGAGCCAATCAGATTGTATCATTTAGTGGTTTAGAGAGCAGCCAGAACTATGTGAGATGATTACTGTTATGACTGTTGCATAAATACTCATGAATGTCCTTTAGCACATCCTTTAGAGCAGAATTAAAGGAAAATAAACTTTTTTTACAGCTATACTCTGCTTCTCCCTTTCAGAACAAATCACATGACCAAGTGTCTAATGCCGCGTACACAGGACCATTTTTAATAGTCTAGAAAAAACAATGTTTTTTTCAACCCGATTCTTGTCAAGCCTGCCTTGCCTACACACGTTTGTGAAAAAAAAAATGCTCTAGCAAAGCGTGGTGACGTACAACACGTACAATGGCACTATAAAGAGGAAAGTTCCATTCGGATGGCGCCACCCTTGGGGCTGCTTTTGCTGATTTTGTGTTAGTAAAAGTTTGGTGAGAGACGATTTGCGCTTTTCAGTCTTCATGCTTTTCAGTCTGTTACAGCATGACGAATGTGTTATCCCCATTACGAACGCTAGTTTTACCAGAACGAGTGCTCCCGTCTCATAACTTGCTTCTGAGCATGCGCGTTTTTTTCACGTCGTTAAAGCCTACACACGACGTGAAAAACGATGCGAAAAATAGAGCATGTTCTAAATTTATAATGCCCATTTTTCACTTCATGAAAAATGCTCTGGAGCCCACACACGATCGTTTTTAATGACATTAAAACAATTAAAATTTTTCACGTCATGAAAAACGGTTGTGTGTACACAGCATTAGGCCTCGTACACACGACCGAGTTTCTCGGCAAAAACCAGCAAGAAACTTGCTCCGGCTCCGAGCGGGGATTCCTTGCGGGTATAGGCGTTCCTAAGCCAAGCGGAGTTGAAGCGCGTCACGCCTTCCGAAAATACCCGAAGTGACACTCGAGTGTTTACGTCGCCTGCGCAGTCAGCTCTACATGGCAGGAGTGTCACCTCGGGTATTTTCGGAAGGCGTGACACGCTTTAGCAGCCCGTCAATCAAATCCGATTGGCTTAGGAACGCCTATTCCCCGCAGAAATCCCCGCTCGGAGCCGGATAAAAAAGGCTGATAAAACGATAAGTACAAAAAAAAAAAAAAACAGCATACTGCAGATGTCAGCAGTATGCTGGATCTAATGGCAGAAATGTGTTTTCTGGGTGAACCTCCGCTTTAAGTAAAAGTTTGTTAAGAGACGATTTGCACTTTCCAGTCTGTTACAGCTTGAAAAATGTGTTATCTCCATTACAAATGCTACTTTTACTCCCGTCTCATACTTTATTCTGAGCATACACACGCTCAAGTTTCTCGTCGGAAACCAGCCCGTCAAGGAACTTGACGAGCCAATTTGAGAATCCCGTCGAGGAAATAGAGAACTTGCTTTCTTTTTGCCTCTTCGAGTTTCTCGACAGTTTCCTCAACGAAAATGTACACACGACCGGTTTCCTCGGCAAAAAAAAATATCTCCCAGCAAGTTTCTTGCTGGTTTTTGCCAAGAAACCCGGTCGTGTGTACGAGGCCTGAAATGTTCGCAAATCAGTCTGTGTTAGTGAGCACTTCTCCTTTGCTGAGATAATCCATCCACCTCACAGGTGTGGCATATCAAGATGCTGATTAGACAGCATGATTATTGCACAGGTGTACCTTAGGCTGGCCACAATAAAAGGCCACTCACAAGGTTTAGGAGTGTGTCTATGGGAATGTTTGACTATTCTTCCAGAAGTGCATTAGTGAGGTCAGGCACTGATGTTGGACTAGAAGGCCAGGCTCACAGTCTCCATTTTCATTCATCACAAAGGTGTTCTATGAGGTCAGGACTCTGTTCAGGCTAATCAAGTTCCTCCACCCCAAACTCGCTCAGCCATGAACCTTGCTTTGTGCACTGGTCCAAATTATTTGGTGGAAGGGGTATTATGATGTGGGGGTTAGGCTTGGCCCGTTATTTCCAGTGAAGGGAACTCTTAAGGCATCAGCATGCCAAGAAATTTTGACCCTCACTGATTTGGTTTCATCTTGCCCCAGCTTTATGGCTAAGCCCTGCCAACTGTCAATCCAGTTTCCAAAAAGACTGCCTCAGTGTTCAAAAACAGCATTCTCATTGGATAGAGAGACAGCAATCAAGTTAGGGAAAGGCCCCAGTTACAAAGTGAAAATAAAAGTTGGCATGGGATGTAGAACAAAAAATGGTGGCTGTTTTTTATGATAAAGTCAAAAATGTAAAAAGGTTTGGTCCCCTTGGACAACACATTATTACCCTGGAGATTTTCATGACTCCATGTGGATCTTCTAACATTTCTCTAAATAAGGGGCACAGTCCCTTATTTGGCGTTATGCTCCTTCCATTTCTACTCTCATCCTACATCCCCCCTTTTTTTATTTTTACTCTTTTTTTCTTGTTTCATCTCATATTTCATATTCCTTTATGTTACACATTCCTCTTCCATGGGTCAAGGATGGGCTGCCGAGGTTGGCGTTTTCTCTCTGTTGGGCCCAGTTGGTTTTATGAGGCTTTCTCGCTTACCTTTTATTTTGGCAACATGCAGTTTGTAAGACTGAACATTGGTCAGACCTTATGGAGACAGGTGGTTGTAGATCAGTTATCCTGATTTATAACTTGTGTTGATTATCCATGTATTGTACACTGTAACGTATATCTTAATTTAGGATCCGATTTTGCTTGTTGCTCGAAGACTTGTACCCCCTTTCTTGGGTGTATGCTGTAAAACCTTTCCAATAAAATGATTGAAAGAAAAATTAAACAAAGAAGGTCGCTGAAAAGGCTATTCTAGCTAATAAAGGTAATAGCAAGTATTATGTAATGTCTGCTCTTAGACAGTCTATTTTTTGTACTTAAAATTAAAAAAATTCTGTAGGATTCAAGTTAAGGGGGCAGATGAGCAGAGTACAGTAAAACCTTGGTTTCAGAGTAACTTGGTTTGAGAGCGAAGCTAAATTTTTAAATAAATGTTGCCTTGATATACAAGCGATGTCTTGATATAAGAGTAGCGTCATGTCACAACTGAGTATAACAAAGAAGAGAGGAGCCTCTTAGTGTAGCCATATGGTTACATTTAATGAAGGTACAACATTTAGCAACTTATTGCTACACTTAGGCCTCGTACACACGACTGTTTTCCTCGTCGTTCTCAAACACTGTGACATACAACACGTACAACGGCACTATAAAGGGGAAGTTTGATTCCACTGGCGCCACCCTTGTGGCTGCTTTTGCTAATCTCATGTTACTGCGTGTTAAGTAAAAGTTTGGTGAGAGACGATTCGCACTTTTCAGTCTGTTACAGCGTGACAAATGTGCTATCTCCATTACAAACCCTACTTTTACCAAAGGTGCGCTTCCGTCTCATACTTTATTCTGAGCATGCGCGGGTTTCTAAGCATACACACGAACGTGTTTCTCATCGTAAACCAGCCCGACGAGGAACACGACGAGGAAATTGAGACTCCCGACGAGGAAAAAGAAAACTTGTTCTCTTTTTTTCTCGTCTAGTTCCTCGACAGTTTTCTCGACGAAAAACATACACACGACTGTTTTCCTCGGCAAAAAAGCTCTCCCACCAAGTTTCCTGTCGAGGAAAGCGGTCGTGTGTATGAGGCCACAGAGGTGCCTCTCTTCTCTTTTATACCCTGTAAAAAAATGCTTTGATATACAAGTGCTTTGGATTACAAGCATGTTTCTGGAACTAATTATGCTCCCAAACCAAGATTTTACTGTAGTATGATCTGATGCTTTCCGCCAATTCCACTTTTACATAGGATAAATTGCATTTTATATTTGCAACTTTTTAACACGGTCTGGTGAATGATATTTCCTTGCGCCTTATTCATTTTTTTAGCATATCTATACATTAATTTAGCGTCCCTCCTCTGAGGCGACTAGAGCTGTCGCTCCGTGATATAACTGAATTTTAAGCCTTCATGCTTCAGCTTATGTATATCAGCAGTGTATAATGGTGACAATGGCCATCCAGCCCGGTGCAGTGATGAAAGTGGTCTACTACTGGATTAGAGCTACTCTAACCAGTCCTTGAGGACCACTAACAATCCAGGATTTAAGGCTTTACTCTACAATTGTGTTTAAGCAGAGATATATGTAAATCCCAAACCATTAGTGCTCCCTGTGGGCTACTCTGAAGGACGCATGTTTATATAATATCTGCCACCAATATATATTTCTAAGCTGTTAACCCTCATACTTATAGTCTGTGTAACTTCTTATTTCCATTTATTACAATGGCTGAATAAGAGGATAGATAGATAGATAGATAGATAGATAGATAGATAGATAGATAGATAGATAGATAGATAGATAGATAGATAGATAGATAGATAGATAGATAGATAGATATATTTTAAATATTGCATTGTGTGGAAGGCCCTAATACATTGTGCATTATCCCATGTTTCCGACAAAAATCTAATTTGTAAGCTTAAGATTTGCTCCTATCATTTTGTTTATACTACTTTCTTTGGCTTATTTGATATTGGAGAGTTAAGTATTAATATGTCATATTAAAGGGTTCTGACAGACAAAGGACTGCTTGGATATACAGCAGTTAACTCAATACATAAAGTAATATTTAGTCTGTCAATATCCAGACCGATTTTTTTTATGTCATTTAAAAATACGCCCTCTGTGCATGTGTGCAGGCGTGTTGGATATTTATCTCTAGTGGTTGGACATGCAGCGAAGTAGAGCTCTGGCAGCTTCTATGTGTTTTTCTGTAAAGGTGTTAAAAACATGGGGGTTATTTACTAAAGGCAAATTCACGGTGCACTGCAAGCGCATTTGGAAGTGCAGTTGCTGTGGATCTGAGGGGGACATGCAAGGAAAATAAAAAAAAATTTTTTTGCTTGCGCATGATTGGATGATAGAAATCAGCAGAGCTTCCCCTCATTTTAGATCTTCCCCTTATTTTAGATCTTTAGATCTATGCACTTGTAGTGCATAGTATATTTGCCTTTAGTAAATCAACCTCAATAAGCGGTAAAAAAAAAAAAGCAAACATTTATTATATTGCAGCTTACCAAATCTTAGATGTGATGGCTGTATTTGTTTTCTTTTTTAGGCTTTCTTTCCTTTATTTTAAGCTGGTGATCTAGACAGTAAGTCTGTTATTTTTCAACAGAACAAGCTGTTCTGCAGCATGTAGCATTTTATTTAGAGGTAGTAGAAGTAGCTGTTGAGACAAACCATTCCTCAGTGACAGGGGTGCCTACATTGATCAGATTTTATTCATTAGGCTTCATTTCCATGGACGTTTTTACAGCCACTTTCTTTAGCCTTTTTTACAGCTTAAAAACGCCTGTCCATGTTTATTTATTTATTTATTTATTTGTTTATTTTGAGCTGGAGCTCAAAAACGCAGCGGTAGCGTTTTTGCGCATTTTTTAACATCTGGCGTTTTTACAGCTCTACTCTGGTGCTTCAGAACACACTGGTCCTGTTTTTTTTTGCAGCTTAAAAGCGGCTCAGCCATCTACAGCTCAAAAACGTCATGGTGGGCATGAGGCCATAGACTAACATGGAGAGCTGTTTTTAAGCTGCAAAAAACGCTCAGAAAGGTGGCTGTAAAAACGTCCATGGAAATGAAGCCTTAAAAAAAATGTAAATATGTATTCAAAAAGAGTAAAAAAAACTGTTGCTGTGACTGATTAAAAATTGTTAGCTAGATTTTTGGCATAAATGTGTTAGTTTATCAAGACCTGCTTGTACATCTAACATTAGCCTCCCCCAGGGTTGCCAACCGCCAGTAAATTTACTGACAGTTTGTAAAAATCTTTTTTTTTATTTTTACAGCTGCCAGTAAATATCAGGGGCTAATAATTTCATGCTGTGTTGACTTTTTAAGTGTAAATCGAGCAAATGACCTTGTTAAAGGTATTGTCAGTGTGTCTATATCATGTTTATACTGTTCAAATATTCACTATGTTAGTTTTCAATGGGAGTTCTGTAATTTCTCAGGTTGCCAGTAAAAAATGTGCTCCGCCAGTAAATTTTTCATGTTTTGTCAGTAAAAAATGCTGCGGGCAACCCTGGCCTCCCCCCAGATTAACAATGCTGCTGTCCACAGGTGCCCCGCTTGCTCCTTCAACCAGAGTGGGGGCGCTCTAATACAGGAGGTGTGTTACTGGTTGGTGAGAACAGAAGGGAAAAAAACCTAAAGGAAAAAAAAGGGAATGCAGCTACTACATCTACTGATTGGTAAGCTGCAATATCACATTTTTAGTTTGGGGTTTAATACCACTTTAAAAAATGGTTTTAAAAACACTAACTATACACTGATGGCAACATGATTTTAAAGCATAAAAGCTAACTTACTCTCACAGCACTCTACCATCACACTCAAGGGGCATATGCTCATAGCAGTTTACCCGTTACTCCAGGTTAGTACTCACACAGCATCCTACCATCACACTCCAGGGGAATACTCTCACAGCACTCTACTATACCATTACAGTGGCATATGCGCAAAGCATTCTACCTTGTTATTCCAGGAGAGTACTCACACAGCACACTACCCTGACACTCCAGGAGAGTACTCACACAGCACACTACCCTGACACTCCATGAGAGTACTCACACAGCACACTACCCTGACACTCCAGGAGAGTACTCACACAGCACACTACCCTGGCACTCCAGGTGAGTACTCACACAGCACACTACCCTGGCACTCCAGGTGAGTACTCACATAGCACTCTACCCTGACATTTCAGTGAAGTACCCTCACAGAGCTCTACATTGGCAATCCACGAAAGTTCTCTAACGCCACACGATCGGAAATCCAATGGATTTTTTCATCAGAAATCCGATGAAGCTGACTTTCATCAGTCTTGCATACACACTATCAGACTAAGTACGACCATCCAAAACGCGGTGACGTAAAACACTACGACGTGATGAGAAAAATGAAGTTCAGTGCTTCCGAGCATGCGTCGACTTGATTCTGAGCATGCGTGGATTTTTCTCTGATGGAATTCTACACAGACGATTTTATCGGTTTTTTTTTCCATCGGAAAAATATAAAACATGTTCTATTTTTTGGAAAAAAGACAGATGGGGCCCACACACGATCGGTTTGTCCGATGAAAAAAGTCCATCTGACTTTTTTCATCTGTAAAACCGAACGTTTGTACACGGCATAACAGCACTCTACCCTAACACTCTAGAGAAGTACTCTCACAATACTTTACTCTGACAACCCAAGAGAGTACCACACTGTACCCTTACACTCCAGGGCCATACACCCAGGGCACTCTACTTTCACACTCTTGGCGCATATACCCAGAGCATTCTACACAAAAACTCCAGGAAAATACTAACACAACACTCTACTCTGACAATTCAGGGAAGGACTTTCACAGCACTCTACCATGACACTCCAAGGGAGTACACCTCAGGCACTCTACCTTGACACCCCAGGGGCATATACCCAGCGCACATTACTCTGAAACATGAGTGGCATATACCCAGCGCACTTTACTCTGAAGAATTAGTGGTATATACCCTGAGCACAGAGTACTCCAGGATAGTACTCATACAGCACTCTACTCTGAAGCCTCGTAAACACGTCCGAGGAACTCGACGGGCGAAACACATCGTTTTGCTCGCCGAGTTCCTTGTGAAGCCGCCGAGGATCTCGGCGAGACAAATTTTCCCATTGCCATAGAGGAAAAAGAAAACATGCTTTCTTTTTGGCCCGACGAGATCCTCGGCGGTTTCCTCGTTGAAAAGTGTACACACGACCGGTTTCCTCTGCAAAAAAAAAAAACCCATCAAGCTTCTTGCTGGTTTTTGCCGAGAAACTCGGCCGTGTGTACGAGGCCTAACACTCCAATGAGGGGACTCTCACAGCAGTCTATCTTGACACTCCATGGGAGTACTCTTGCAACCCTCTACCCTGGCACTCAAAAGTAGTACACCTGCAGAACTTTAACCCCCACACTCCAAAGGCAAACACCCGGTGCACTCTACCCTGAAATTCCAGGGGCATAAACCTAGAATAAACCCTCAGCGCTCTACCCGTTTTTTCTTTGGAAGCACACCTACAGGTGTTGTATCTTTGTACTCTAGGGGAGCACAACTGAAAATCTTTACTTTCCTACCATAGTACCTGACAGTACTGTTTTAGTCATTAGTTACTAGAGCAAACTTCCAAGCCTTGTTGAACCTGAAATGAGTGTGTGTGTCCTGCTTCAAAGTAGGACTAAACACATAAAGATGTTCTTTTTCTCTCTGACTTCCCTTTCATTGTGCTAATATACCCCTCAAAGGTCCACAGACTACAGCCAATGAGCCCCCTACTCCCCATTAGACACTAGGAGAGATTCTTGAGGAATAGGTGAAGGCCCTGCAGACCCAAGGGTCATGTAAACATTGCTCATGTTTGCACAGTTAGAAACCCAGCGCATGCCAGTGGTGTCACAAGCCGCAGCATGCCCCATAGATGTATTTGTATTTTGTATTTCTAATCTATATATATGCATTCACTTTATATATTTTTTATCCATATCCATAAAACAGCATCTAATAAAATGGACATTGGGGATATTTACGAAAGGCAAATCCACTTTGCACTACAAGTGCAAAGTGCACTTGGAAGTGCAGTCGCTGTAGATCTGAGGGGGACATGCAAGGAAAATAAAAAACAGCATTTTAGCTTAGACATGATTGGATGATAAAATCAGCAGAGCTTCCCCTCATTTCAGATCTACCCCTCAGACATGCGACTGCACTTCCAAGTGCACTTTCAGTGCAATTTCAAATGCACTTTGCACTTGTAGTGCAACGTGGATTTGCCTTTCGTAAATAACCCCCAATGTGTTTATTTCCAAAAGTCAATACACTTTTGGTCATTAGAAAGAAGGAACCGCCCGCCGCTCCAGATGATGTACCTCGGTGGTGAATAAAATAGCCCAAAATCCAGTGGGTGCAGGCAATGCACAGAGCATAAATGGGAGGAAAGAAATTTAGGACAGCCGCACTCCAATAAAAGGTAAAAAGGTGGTGCTTTTATTCTGGTAAAAAATACTACAAAAGCAAAAAAAACAGCAAACAGTGGGGTAATAGAGCTAACTAGTTTCACATTGATAACCAATGCTTAGTCATAGCTATAGTCATGCTATGACTAAGCATTGGTTATTAATGTGAAACTAGTTAGCTCTATTACCCCACTGTTTTCTGTTTTTTTGCTTTTGTAGTATTTTTTACCAGAATAAAAGGCACCACCTTTTTACCTTTTATTGAAGTGTGGCTGTCCAAAATTTCTTTCCTCCCATTTATACTTTTGGTCATTACTTGCTTATGTTTTAGTGGATATAATAAATAAAATACAGAATTTATCTGTTAATGAAAAAGTATACTTTGATGTACTATGACAAAGTTTGTTTTCGTTTTTATATTTCCCTATTTTACTAATGGGTACACCTTTTGTAGAAAATCCTGAAAATGCTAAGCAAACCTAGATCTTGAATGTGGATCTCCCCTCTCTATATTAGATACTCTCCTCAATGTGTTATGGGTGAAATCTGCAATTTGCTTTTCTCAAAAAAAAAACTCTTTAGGAAAGGGGGTAAAACACTAACAAAAGCTAAAATAATTGATGTCTTTCCCTCAAATGTCCACCACTTGGAGTGTAAATGTTACTTCTAATTATACTTGACTTACATGGCTAAACGCAGAATTAGCCCCCAAATTTTACACAATTCTCATATTATTCCGGCTTAAAGGAATTTCATCTTCTCCCTCATTTATGCACATTGTTCTATCCTATTCTAAAGCATTGTGGTTTCTTATTCACCATTTTTATTTCCCCTACAAATTGTATCCTTTTTTTTATTTCCAGCTGGGAGATTCACTTTTCATCTTCTGTTACTGATATCTTTTAATCAGAATAATTAATATTGTATTATAATTTACCACCAGGATCCGTATATGTCAATATTCTGATATGTTTAGCTTCTTTAGACCAGGATATAAAGTAGCTGTTTGTAAAAGTTCCCTCTTTTGATATGCATAGTACCAATATTTTATATTTCACTGTTTAAAACAGTTTGATGTTTATAGGATAAGGACCAAATGTCAGAATTGATGTAATCATCATACCTGAATATTAGGAAAATGTAGATAAAATCTCCTGTCATTGTGTGTAAGTATAACATTTCATCAATTGCAATTGTAGCCTTAATAGGACAAATAATTCCATTTTATTTGTTGAAAAAAACGATTTTTATTTCTTATACATAAATAAATAAATATATATAATATACAGGAACAATACAGTGCGACATGTTTTTACAAAGACAGACAGGTTTCAGAGCTATTTACAGAGATTTTGGCGCAATGTGTGGTTGGGAATTATTCGCAGGTCAGAACACATACAAGATATCTGCAACCTTAGAAGTCAGGAACCTGGACGAATAGAGAATCACTGCCCGATACCTACATACAAGGACGATCAAGCTGGGTGAGTTCGCAGCAGGAATTCTGTACAGTATATACAAAGCTTAAGGAAAGTCTATGCTTGGATGGTGGGGAAAGTCTATGCTTGGATGGTGGGATCATGGGCTCGGAGAAAGGTCTCTGTCCTCCTTTTCTGAAGAAGAAGGGGACAAGAGAGAGTCATCATCCTCCTCATCCTCCATGCACTTTGCGGATGGAAAAGATGAACATTTGCAGTTGTGAGGACTGCCCCGGTGGGAGCTGCCCTTCCCTTCCTTCTTGTGCTTGACCCTTCTGTTCTGGAACCAGATCTTCACCTGTTTCTCGGATAGGTTCAGGTAGGTGGCGATTTCTATACGCCTGAGTCGGGATAGGTACATGTTGGAGGCGAATTCTCTCTCCAGTTCTAGGAGCTGGGTGCTGGTGAAAGCTGTGCGCATCCTCTTACTGCTGGGCAACTGGCTGGAAGATGTGTCTGCAAGGGAGAAGAGCAAACATCGGTCAAAGAAAGCAAACATTTGGTCCAAGCAGGTAACTCTTCATTCTGGGGTGAGCAACCATCAATGTCAAGGTGCTAGCGCTAAAGTCATACATGGGCTGTTTAGGCGCACAACTAATTATAACTAAGCATTAGGTCTCAATGTCAAGCTGCTAGAACTAAAGCTCCATTGCTAAAGTCATACTGGGTTTTTTTAGATGCCCAACTATGGTAGATGCCCAACTATGGATAAGCATTAGGTCTCAATGTCAAGCTGCTAGAACTAAAGCGCCATTGCTAAAGTCATACTGGGTTTTTTTAGATGCCCAACTATATTAGATGCCCAACTATGAATAAGCATTAGGTCTCAATGTCAAGCTGCTAGAGCTTAAGCTCCATTGCTAAAGTCATACTGAAGTTTTTAGATGCCCAACTAGTTATGGCTAAGTAAATGGACTGTGTCAAGCTGTTAGCACTAAAGCTTAATTCCTAAAGTAATACTAGGGTTTTTAGTTGCGCAACTAGTGATGGTTGAGCATATGTACTCAATGCCAATGTGCTAGAGATAAAGCTTCTTTGCTAAAGCCATGCATTGGGCACGTAACTGGTTGTGGCTAAGCATGTACACTTAATATTTAACTGCTAGGTCTAAAGTTTCATTGCTAAAATCGTGAATGGACTGTTTAGGCACACAGCTGATTATTACTAATGGTAAGTGCTAAAGCTTCATCGCTAAAGTCATGCTTGGACTGCTTAGACTGGTTTTGGCTATAAGCATATTTACTTAAAGTCATGCATGGGCTGTTAGCACACACAACTGATTATTGCTAAGTATGTATAGTCAATGTCAAGGTGTTAGCGCTAAAGTCATGGATGGGCTGTTTAGGCACAATGTGTACTCATGTCAAGGTGTTAGCGCTAAAGTGTCATTGCTAAAGTCATAAATGGGTTGTTAACACACACACAACTAATTATTGCCAACTAAGCATATATATACTCAATGTCAAGGTGTTAGCGCTAAAGCCTCATTGCTAAAGTCATGATTGAGTTAAGACATGCGACTGAATATTGCTAAGCAATCATATGCCGGAGATGCGCAATGCTCTTTCAATTCTTCATCAGATTACATGTTTGCTAAATTAATACCATAATTTAACTCATTTGAAAAAAAAAAAAGATTTGCATTAAATAAACTATACAAACAACAGTACATACACATAAAACTAAAAAAAACTTTTCAACAACTTTTGTAGCAACAAGTGACTTACCGACAGAGATGCAGTGGAACTGTCTGGGATCTGGCATGGGGTATGCCGCCTGGTATATGGCTGGACCATGGCTCAGGTTGAGGGGTGAAGATCCCGAATGTTGCCTGCCAATGGCTGATGGGCAATACTGCGAGCTGAAGGAGGAGAACGATGCCTTGAGCAGTGGGATGCCCGGTGGAGGGGCATGGAGCTGGGAGGTTGCCATACACATTGGGCATACGCACAGCAGTCCTGATTTCCGAGAGTGGCAGGAGCCAGCAGACAGTCCATGCAGGGGGTGAGAGGGGTGCATTGCATAGGGGAACAGAGGTGGGCTGTTTTCATCCTTCTTCTCATTGGATTCCCTTAGGATAAGGGAATCTACTAGGAAGGAGCGAGGCATGGGTGCAGGATGTGCAGGCTCTGGGGGTGCAGAGCTGAGTCCTGGGGGGATAGTTCTGTAGGATCAGAGATGCTGGGTGCTGCACCTTAAGCTTGATGTGCTGGAGAAGAGATGCTGGGTGCTGCACCTTAAGCTTCTTCTTCTGTTTTTTCTTCTTATCAGAGTTCTATGAGCATTGCTCCTAGTTGTGATCGGTGTTGAGCTGTGGTGTGCTGTGTCCCCAGACTGAGCTGTCCTCTAGTTGTGTCTGCTAGGAGTGTCTCCAGAGAAGTGAGCACAGGAGAGAGCTGAGCACAGGAGGGTGCTGGCCAGCAGTGTGGTGCTGAAACTCCACTCCCTCAACTTATATAGCCTTCTCCTCGCCATGTGACGCGGCCAGCACTCTCAATAGCCTCTTTTTGTGGCTTTTCTCTTGGCATTCCCTCTGCACGCTTCTTCATTATTTCACTTGTTAACTAAATGAACTGCATAATGTACTCTATTCTTGTCAGCCCCACCCAGGCCGTCTCCCACCCTCATCTCCCCTCTCTGGGATTTATTTTCCTATTCCCTGGCTATTTAATATTCTTTTATCTCTCTGCATTTTGCGTTGCTGAATATAAGAAGGTTTCCCCCTATTGCTGATATATGAAAATAGTGTTTGGGTATTATTGGAAGCGTGGTAAGGGTCAGCCCTATTCTCTATTCTTCAGCCACCTGTAGAATCCTGCTTCACTGCACTTACCATGTCCTTAGTGAGAGCAGCCCCGGATCTCTCCATCCCGGATTACAGTATATACTATATACATTTATTCCAGCCTGGGAACTGAACTTATCCTTCTTTAGAGACCCAAGTCTCTAAATGGCATCATTTGGAAAGTTTGTATCATTTTGTTTAATGTTCTGTACAACCAAATCTTCAGCTGTCCTTTCTTCTTGTATTTCTTTCTTTTTTTATGTATTGTCACTTACATGAAAAATAATAATAATTATAATAATACATTTTATTTATGGGCACCTTTCAGAACACCCAAGGTCACCTTACAAAGATATAAGCAACAATAAAGTAATTAAGAAAATAGATTCAATCTATAATGTTCTTACATTTTATGTATACCCAAATCTCAATCTTCCTTTGTATGCTTTTTATTGAAATGTTTGTCTTTATCACCACTTAGTTGAAAATAGAAAACCAGATAGACAATTACACAAGGGCTCATGGATGAGCACAAGCAGACATTCATTCACATGCATATAAACAGCAGAAGTAATATATATATAAATATCTCTCTCTCTCTCTCTCTCTATATATATATATATATATACAGCTATCTATTCTATCTATCTATCTATCTATCTATCTATCTATCTATCTATCTATCTATCTATCTATCTATCTATCGATTTATCTGTCTATCTATGTATCTGTATTTATCTATCTATCTATCTATCTATCTATCTATCTATCTATCTATCTATCTATCTATCTATCTATCTTCTATCTTCTATCTATCTATCTATCTATCTATCTATCTATCTATCTATCTATCTATCTATCTATCTATACATACAGATAGATAGATAGATCTCTCTCTCTCTCTCTCTCTCTCTCTCTCTCTCTCTCTATATATATATATATATATATATATATATATATATATATATAGGTTTAGTACAGCAAACTGATTAGTATTAAATACTAATATTACTACAGGGTCCTGGACACAAGCTTACATATCAGAATAGGTGAACAAAGTCCTTCATAGTGGTCAGCAACCACTAAGGCGAATAAATGTGATCAGACATTCATGCACATGCAAAGTATAAATATATAGGTATAGGTACAGTACAGCACACTGATAAGTATTAAATACTAATATTACTACAGGGTCCTGGACACAAGCTTACATATCAGAAAAGGTGGCCAAAGCCATTCTTTAGTGGTCAGCAACCACTAAGGTGAATAAATGTGATCAGACATTCATGCACATGCAAAATATATATATATATATATATATATATATATATATATATATATATATATATATATATATATATATATATATATATATATATATATATATATATATATATATATATATATATATATATATATATATATATAGGTACAGTACAGCACACTGATTTAGTATTAAATACTAATATTACTGCAGGGTCCTGGACACAAGCTTACATATCAGAATAGGTGACCAAAGCCATTCTTTAGTAGTCAGCAACCACTAAGGTGAATAAATGTAGTCAGACATTCATGCACATGCATATAAACAACAAAAGTAAAATATAGGTATAGGTACAGTACAGCACACTGATTAGTAATAAATACTAAAATTACTGCAGGGTCCTGGGCACAAACATTCATATCAGAATGGGAGAATAACGTCCTCCTTAGTGAATAGCTTAGGATGTAGCCCACTAAGTTGATTATATGTAATCCAAAAAAAGTACAAGTTTTAAAAGTTAAAACAGAAATATTGCAGACAAAAGCAGTATTTCAAAAAATGATAAGATTTTATGAATTTAAAACAAATTGATAGATATAAAAATATGAAGTGTACAGTCTGATCTATTCATGTGCAGTCAGTGTTTGTAATGTGGGATAACATGTTCAAATTTAAATGAATGCAACCTCCCCTATGCATATTGCACAGCAGAATACAAACTGATAGAGTGGGGCTTTATGAATATCAAGAAGTGTATTTCTTTACTGTTTTTTTTTGGTTTATATCATCATTTAAAAAAAAGGTTAGATTATAAATAAATATATAATTGTTTTGTTGAAAGTAGCATAGCTTTTAGATATGTAAGTTCACAAATATAATTAGAGTATAATTAGGCAATGCAGTCATTATTATAAATATAACTTTCTATGTATGATAGCAACATAGACATTTTAAATAAATTAAATATCAATAATTATTTAACTTGTTGCAATAACATATTTTTACATATACATTACTATGATTTTCAATCAAATAAGTAATAATAACATTTCTTTAAAACATAATAAAATATAAAAATCATAAAATACAAATTGCATTCATTTTTAAATTCAGCCACATGTGTTCATTTTTACTTGGACTATATATTAGGTTGGTGAAATCAAAATGCATCAGACAGAATCCAAAGTATTCATAGATATTGCTGGGCAATGTAGAAAAAAATTGTTCATAAGATTGAATCTATCCATACACCTTACAATTTTATTTTACGGTAAATTTTGACATTGTATAGTTAGATAATATCATCTTTGTATCTTTCAACCTAAAATAAGCAAGTTGTAATGTATGACCTGTGTACATTTTTATTTGCATGTTTCTATGGGGTGAGGTAATAAATACTTAGAGAGAGGATATTAAAGCCATAGATATCTGTGCCTGGCCTTGACTGGGAACCTGCTGCATGTTTAGCTGTTAGTAAATCAGAATAAAACTTCCCTAACTGTCCCATAAAATGTAAGACCCAGTATTCTTAGTAAATCAGGCCCACTTTGTATGTGTGCTTAGTTTAGCATATGTTGTTTTTCAATTAGGCATTTTGTTTGGTATTATAATTGTTTTCTTCTTTTTTTTTTTTGTATTTGTTAATATTATGAGTTTTTCTTTCATTCCAAAAAGGTCCATCATTTCCCTAAACTATATACTATAATTTGCATGTCCAGCTCCATTTTGGCAATGAAAAGTAGCGCTTTTGTTTAAACGCACATTTTGTTGGCACATTGTGTGCGGAGAGAAGAGTCTGCACACGATACGTTTCACACAAAACAAGCAGAAAATAAGACCTATTCCGCAGGGACCCACATGTAATATATTCATTTAGAGAGTATTAGTATATATAAATCTGTTTAACAGGTAATACATATTAATAATGATATGGGCTATTAAGGCACAAAAAACCCATTGCTTTGCATAATTGATGGACTGATGCTGAGAAGATGGATAAGCGGCGGATAAAATGACCATATTATGTGCTTTAGGGGGCAGAAAACCAGTTTTGCACCTGCAGTCCTCCCCACCCTCAGGCAAGGTTCCTGCAGAGCTGCCTGGGGGCAAAAGAGTTAACTCCCCCTTCAATGGACACCCAGCCAAAGCTACTGGGAAGAATATCTAAAAAATAACCAGTTTTTTTTTTTTCCTTCTGCAGTTTGAACCTTATTGAATGTCATTGAAGAAAGTTTTGAATGCCTGATAAAGAGGAGCGAATTAAAGTGTGTGACAGCAGAGGATAAGCAAACACAAAGAGAACTCTGTCACACTTTGGGCAAAATCTGTGGGCTTTTTACCAAGCCTCCTTTCTATGATTGAATTAAGAAATAGGAAGACACTTTCTTTCACTTTACAGCCATTAGGGAAGGGGAAAAAAAAAACTTCAAAGCAGATTGCATTTTCTAATGTGCGTGTTGACAATGGCATCTGTTTTGTGGCAAAATGTTGCAGAAGGATTGTTTTGCAATTATGGAATAAAACAAGTCAGACTTTGTGAAATGGTCAGCGACTGGTTCACTTCTGGTTATCACCGGTAGGACGGTGGTGGTGGTGGTGGCTCCGCTAGTGCCAGTATGGCGAACCCTTACAAGTACTGTTATGTCAAGAACATATTTGATCTTAATCATTTTCCTTCAATACCTAATTATAAGACTTTTTTGGGCAGCACTATTTACTCATTTTACACTCACAATAGTTTACAATACCATACTATACAATATACATTACTATTGTATAAAACTATACAATGGGTTCTATTCATTTGTATTGAAGTATATTTTTGCAGGTTGTGGCCTGTAATTAAAATGCTTTCATGCAGTTTTGCATTCGTTATAACCTATGTTTTATGTTTGCCAGGAGTATAGAGTATGTCTTGCATTTTATTTTATGTATGTGTCGATATACATGGAACACGTATGTATAGAACATTTTACATGTAGTAGCATTTTGTGTTTAGAAAAAAAAATTCTCGCTGGAAACCAGAGTCGGATTTAAAAAAAAAAAAACGCATCTTTCAAAAAAATGTATTAATAAAAACTGTACGAACTATTGTGTGTTTTCAGAGCAAGCTCTGTAATAGAGGCCTTCAAGTGCAAAAGTAAGAAAGAGGTCTAAAGATGGCCATATACAATACATCTGATTGTATAATCTTTTTTTTTTAATTCACCATTCATGTTACAATCTGATTGTTCAATCCTCTCTACGTTTACTATACACGTTTACGATACACATTACAATCTAATTGTACAATTTCCTTTTAATCTGCCATCATTTATGTAGTACAATGGCTTTTCTGATTGGATACAACATGAATGGATTGTTTAGGAAAGCTCTCAGGCTTTGTACAAACAACCGAGTTTCTCGGCAAAAACCAGCAAGAAACTTGCTGGGAGATATTTTTTTGCCGAGGAAACCGGTCGTGTGTACATTTTCGTCGCGGAAACTGTCGAGAAACTCGACGAGTCAAAAAGAGAACATGTTCTCTATTTCCTTGACGGGAATAGAGAAAATTGGCTTGTCGAGTTTCTCGACAGCCTAACAAGGAACTCGACGAGGAAAACGATGTGTTTTGCTGGTCGAGTTCCTCAGTCGTGTGTACGAGGCTTCATAGTGCATAGTTTATGAGATTTTAATGTGTATGGCCAGCTAAAGATAAACCAAAACTATGAAATGTGAGGACCTGCCTATAGAATTAATTTGTATCCTTTGAAGATCTAAAGTAGATTGCATAATTGGACTGTAACGTGTATGGTCAATGTAACTAAAGGCCCGCATTTCCTAACCTTTGAACCCCCAAAATAATTTTCAGACTGCCTAGTTCATCTATTTCATCCAATTGAAAAAAAAAATCACTGTACCTACAGGTCCCTGAGAACTCTTACCAAATCCAATTCATGAGGGTCAATAAGGAAAATGCCCCTTACATAGTTGGTCAGTGAGTAGAACACCCCCCTTACAGTGGTGGTCAGAATACCACCCTTGCAGACAGCTGAAAAGATCATTGGTGTCACGCTTCTAGCTTGGCCCTGGAACTACAGAGGCACATTCAACTGGGAGGTCAATCAATTACAAGTCAAGGAACCCTTTAAAGCTTCTGGAGGAACCCAAGGGACACTGGAAACCTGGTTGAGAATTACTGCTATAGGCAATCATCATGCTTCATCAGCAAATGAAAGAGCAAACTGCATTAACTTTTGCAACCAATCACAAGTTGTATATCATTAGTGAAATATGATCGGTTGCTAGAGGTTACTTCAATTAATAAACCATCATAGCTTCCCTGAAAAGGCTTGTGTATGTGATATAGAAACGTCTATAAAACTTGCTGTACAAAGATGTAAATCAATGACATACTGTTCATAAGATATTGGACTGATCTCTTGAAAAATCAGGCTGTGACTGTGGGGTTGATTTACTAAGACTGGAGAGTGCAAAATCTGGTGCAGCTGGTTTGGATAGATCAGGGTTTCTCAACTCCAGTCCTCGAGGCGCCCCAACAGGTCATGTTTTCAGGCTTTCCATTTTTTTGCACAGGTGATTTGATCAGTTTCACTGCCTTAGTAATTACCACAGCCAATTCATCTCAGGGAAATCCTGAAAACATGACCTGTTGGTGCGCCTCGAGGACTGGAGTTGAGAAACACTGGGATAGATTGATATGCAGCGCAGCCACTGCCTCCCGCTGCTGTCAATCAAATCCAATGACACGGGCGCTGGGGGCGGGGCCGAGTCTGAAATTTGTATCTATGGACGCCGAATGATGGACTCAGGAGCGCGACCGCAAGGTAACTCCCCTGGGGGAGCACTTCTCCCAGGGGGTTGTCTGATGCGAGGAGGAGCCATGAGAGCCGCCGAGGGACCCCAGAAGAGGACGATCGGGGCCACTCTGTGCAAAACAAGCTGTACAGTGGAGGTAAGTATGCTATGTTTGTTATTTAAAAAAAAATAAAACATAAAGCAATCACTTTAAACATAGACAATGAAACCTGGAAGCTGATTGGTTTCTATGCACAGCTGCACCAGATTTTGCACTCTCCAGTTTTAGTAGATGAACCCCTGTGTGTTCTATGTAGAGCAGGAAATACAAAATATATAATTAGTAAATCAGGCTATCCCATGAACACTTTAAAAAAAAATTACAAACAAAAATCTTTAAAAATAAATTAAATGCATCTTGAAAACATTCACCATCAGAGACATTTATTTGTTTGGTATAGATATCCTAAATAAGCATGTTCAGACTTTTACTGTTATGGTTTTAATTTTGTCTGCCTCCTGTAAATTAAATCTGTATAAACAGCACATTCTGGCTTCAGAATAAACTGTTTTGAGAATCTCTGACTATTAAACTACAAATGCCATTGGTTATCGTAAGCCCAATGCACTTTCAAAGTGAGCCAGGTTCACACCAATCACAGTCCTACTAACTTCCAAAAATAATTTGCCCGTCCATCCTAGATTTGCATAAGAAATAACATGGAATAACTTGGTTATTCAATTTTTTTATTTTTTTTATTGATCTTGCTAATTAAATTTGGCCTATGGCATTGTAAATTAATATGGTTGTTGAAGTGAATCCTAATAGCCCTAAAACAACCCACATGATTAAGATATTATCCTACAAATTACTTGTTTATGCATCTGTGAAAATGATGGAAAAATAAAGGGCTGATATAATGCAGCAGACATTAATGCGATTGTAAAGATTCGTTTTTGTTCCTATAAAAATAACAAATGTAATACTTACCCGCTCTGTTGCAGTGGATTTGCATAGAGCAACCCGGATCCTCCTCTTCTCGGGTCCCTCTTCTGTGATCTTGGCCCCTCCCTCCTGTTCAGTGTCCCCACAGAAAGCAGCTTGCTATGGGGCACCCTAGCTGAGTCACAGCTCTTTGTATCCTTTCAGACACGGAGCCTCGACCTGGCCCCAACCCCTTTCTCCCCTGATTGGCTAGCTGATCGACAGCAGAGGGAGCCAATGGCGCCGATGTTGTGTCTTAGCCAATCAGGAATGAGAATCTCAGATGGTTGACACATTCATGGACATCGCTGGACAGAGAGGGACCTCAGATAAGTATTAGGGGGTGCTGGGGGGGCTGCTGCACACAGAAGGCTTTTTATCTTAATGCATAGCATGCACTAAGATAAAAAACCTTCTGCTAACTCCTTTAACCTCCCTGGCGGTATGATTATTTCAGATTTTAGGTGCTGAAAACGGTACCATTATTTTGCAAGGAAATTTGGTGTAGGCCTGTAATTCTTAGGAACAACTCTCTTAAATCTGTCCGAACAAGAGTCTAGTAGACATCTTGGGTATGAAAAAGTTTGAAAAACAAAATCATAAATAATAATATAATAAAAATTATTCAATAATGTAATCAACTCAAAATCACTGAAATTTGCTCAGTTGCAGAATTGCCGCTGCCATTACTTTTATTTTTTTATGACGAATTTCCCCACAAATCACTATCGCTCAATTCTGCAAGTGATTATAATTTATTATTGCTGTTTTCTAGCTGGTCTAAAATCACTTTTGACATAAAGGGACACTTTTGGTTGCTATGGACAATCTCCAGTTTGCAGGCAGAAAGAACAGTTCTTATTATATAAAAGTACATGCAGGACACTGGGCAAACCACTAGGGACAAGGGTGTGTGTATTTTTTACATACAGTACTGTAATCTGTAAAATTACAGTATACTGAATGTATTGTGTTTATTTACTTTTTTGAATTTTGCGCAGTTCTCCGCCCCTGTAACGTCGCAGGGAATGGAGCTCGGCGGCACACAGGCACTGTGAATCAAGCGAGGAGACACTGCTCGATCACACAGCGGAGAGGCATCGCAGGATCCAGGAACAAGGTAAGTAAACCATGCCTGTGGCTGCTGCAAGGCGATCCCGAGTCTGGCTCAGGGTTACTTTTGGTAATGAAATTCCCTAAAACCAGACTCTGGAATACCGCCAGGGGGGTTAAAGCGATTTTTTTTTAAAGCATATCATTGGTCATCATATAAAAAAGAATGCAGGGAATCTAGGAAGTTGTGGAAAGACATGGCCAGGAGACAGGCAGAACTTGTCAGGAGAAACATGAAAGGAGATTTTTTTAAGTAAGCTTATATTGGATTGTCAAAAATAGCTATTGTCCATATTATTATTACAATGCTGATGTTTTAAAATGAAAGTGAATGCTATGATCAGAGATCTCCTTTAAAAAATTCAGCAAGTGTTTGATGCTCCTGCCCGTTTTGAGTGGTGGACGGGTAGTGGTCTGGTATCTCTGGCGGACTTTTTGCACGAGGGCAGATTTGTCTCTTTTTGTCTCTTTTTCTCAGCTTCGTACCCTGAAGAATGTTCCCTTGGGGGAATACTACAGGTATTTGCAGGTCCGCCATTTTTTTCAGATGCACTATGCTGACGTCCCCTCTGATTCTAACATGGTTTTTGAAACTCTTTGAAACACTTCCCCCAGGCAGAAGGGCTTGATCTCGGTGCTGTATAAGTCTATGGAGGGGGGCAAGAATGGCTCCCTTTTGAAACACATGACGCAATGGAATCAAGAGTTGGGCCTTGATTATGAATTTAGGGATTGGGATGCTAACTGGCAGAACCTGAGGAAATGCACTATTTCCCTTTCTATTAGGGAAACTGCTATTAAATTATTCACCCGTTGGTATCTTACTCCTCTAAGATTGAGCAAAATCTTCCCCCAAAGTTCTCCCTTATGCTTTCGGGGCTGCCCCCTTCAGGGTTCTTTTCTGCACCTGTTTTGGGAATGTGAGAAGCTGCAGCCCACATGGAGGGAGATTCTGGATTTGATGGATAGGTTGGCGGGGAGGCGCATGGCTCTGACACACACTAAAGCCTCGTACACACGACCGAGGAAGCACATAGTTTTCCTCGTCGAGTTCCTTGTTAGGCTGTCGAGGAACTCGACAAACCAATTTTCTCCATTCCCGTCAAGGAAATAGAGAACATGCTCTCTTTTTGGCTCGTCGAGTTTCTCAACAGTTTCCTCGACGAAAATGTACACACGGCCGGTTTCCTCGGCAAAAAAATATCTCCCAGCAAGTTTCTTGCTGGTTTTTGCCGAGAAACTCGGTCGTGTGTACGAGGCCTCACTGTTTGCTATTTGAGAGAATTCCAGATATTCCAAAACTCCTTATGAATCTGTTTCACACTATTTGTATAGCTGTTCATTGGACAGTTGCTCTTCATTGGAAGTCTAGCACAGTCCCCCTCACGCAGGTTTTGGCAAGGGTAGACCAAATAATCTTAACGGAAAAAATTCACCATACACTTCGAGATACTATTCCAATTTACGATGCTAAATGGAATCCTTGGTTTCTGCTACGTTTAACTGAATGACCTGAGATTTTTGATTTCTTTTATTTTGTTTTCTTGTTCCCTTTGTTTTGTTTTTTTATCTGCTTCATTTGTTTAACCCCCCTGGCGGTATTCCCGAGCGTGACTCGGGGTGGATTTTTTGTGCTAAAATCGGTATCCCCGAGTCACGCTCGGGGTAGCTATGCAGAGCCTGCAGCGCGCATTGGCTTACCTTGTTCCTGGATCCAGCGATGCCACCGCGCTGTGTGAGCGAGCGGGACCTCGCTCGATTCACACAGTGTCCCCGTGTGCCGTCGATCTCCGTTCCCTGCGACGTTACGACGCACGGGGGCGGAGATCGGCGCCAAATTCAAAAAAGTAAACAAACACTATACATACAGTATACTGTAATCTTATAGATTACAGTACTGTGTGTAAAAAATACACACCCCCCTTGTCCTTAGTGGTCTGTCCAGTGCCCTACATGTCCTTTTGTATAATAAAAACTGTTCTTTCTGCCTGCAAACTGTAGATTGTCCATAGAAACCAAAAGTGTCCCTTTATGTCAAAAATGGTTTTAGATCAGCTAGAAAACAGCGATAATAAATTATAATCACTTGCAGAATTGTGTGATAGCGATTTGTGGGGAAATTCGTCATAAAAAAAAATAATAATAATGACAGCAACAATTCTGCAACTGAGCAAATTTCAGTGATTTTGAGTTGATTACATTATTGAATAATTTTTATTAGAATTATATTATTATTTGTTATAATTATTTATAATTATTTATTATATTATAATTTATAATTTTGTTTTTAAAAAAATGTCATACCCGGAATGCCTATTAGACTCTTGTTTGGTCAGATTTAAGTGAGTTATTCCTAAGAATTACAGGCCTACAGTATAAAACGCCAAATTTCCTTGCAAATAATGGTACCGCTTTCAGCACCTTTTTTCTGAAATAATCATACCGCTAGGGAGGTTAATGTTGCTCTCATATTATACATGATTGTTTTCTGTCATGGACTTCGGGCATTTGACTGACTTTGTGCATGATAATTGTTACACCTTGATCATTTTGATTTATGTCTACTCGAATATGCACTTTTTCATTGGTTGTATTCACAGACTGCCTGTATACATGCTGCAAACTTTTTATTTTCAATAAAAACCTTTAGTAATAAAAATTTAGCAAGTGACCTTTTGACTTTTCATGGAAATGAATAAGCAGCACTTATCCAGGAATAGCTCCAGGAGACGAGACATTTTGTGACCAGACGCAACATCTTTTTCGTGTCTAGAAAACGTTACTGATGCTACCTTTATCTTTAAAGTCAAAAGGTAAAGTAATATCCAGTCAAATCCACAAAACATCAAGCTATATATGCATAGGCAAGGAATTCTGTGTGCAAACAAATAAATATTTTAGTATGCAATAATGATTTATATATATAAGTCGAACACAAATAAAACTTTCCACACTGTATCTGAGGGTCATGAACAGGAGTCTCCGGACAGTTTTCAATGGGGAAGGACGGAGTTGAACAACAAAAAGGCATTTGAAATCA
This sequence comes from Rana temporaria, assembly GCF_905171775.1. NCBI lineage: Eukaryota > Metazoa > Chordata > Amphibia > Anura > Ranidae > Rana > Rana temporaria. The sequence goes on from NC_053490.1 coordinate 86,080,977, forward strand.
CTTCTTGTTTAAAGTAGATCTAACCCCAATCACTAAAATATCGTTACCTTTACCCTTACCTTTACCTTGTTAATGCAATTCCAAAAGTCCTTTTCAATCTTTAAAAATCGTCAGCGTTCATTAATATAATACCTGTTGATCATGCCATTAAGGACTTTGTCCAGGCACTTCCTATTATAAGGTGACAACAGCCTCCTAATTGGTGGAAATTGCAAGTAGTTGTATAACTCAAGAATAAAAAACCTGATATATCTCAATCGTCTTCAAATAAATAAATCTATACAGTTTACTACTCATATCAAAAATGTAATAGTATTAAATCAACAATGAAAAAAGCCACATAAAGACACATACACAAGACATATACAATAATAAAATACATGACCACCTCTATTGTTGTAAAACCAGACCGTAAAGTACTCTAAATGGCATGAATACCCTATAGTTCCATAAAACCTCCAATGAGAACTCCAATGAAAACAAGGTGTGCAATGGATTAACACTGTGGTGCAATGGCGTGGTCTCCTGCAAGACTAATCAGATGTGGTGAATCCTGAATGTGTGATGAACGTGGATCAAGTCCCAAATTAAATTACATAACCAAGGTAGGCAAAACAGAACAGAGGGATAGCCCAGAGGAACCACAATATTTGACTTGGTGTTTGGTAATTGGTGACAGTTGTCCAGAGGAGGTTCAGATACCAGGAAGAAGTACGTTTTTTACGAAACGGACGTAGGGCGAGCGGCGCGCTGTCGTCACCCAAGAAGCTCCCAACTTTCCCCCAGTGGACGGGTGCCTGAGAGTTTTGTGTACCGGCTGGCACATTAGATTCAAGGCAAATTTTAAACTGCATAACTGTAAGTGCAATTTTAATTTTTTAATACATTTTCTACACATTTAATGCACTATGTGGAGCTGTCACTATTTTTTACATGGTGGGCATTGATGCTGTTGAAATTTCTTGGAAAACGAGATCCATCAGGATTGCATATCCGAAACTGCGAGATTGGGACCTATTATATGCTGTTTCTGATCCCCTGTCATAAGGGATCGTGGGAATTCGGTAAGAGGCCAACCTATAAGTGTGGTGGAGGAGATTTCACTCTTTTTCTTTTGGACACGTTTATAACCAATTCGTACTGTGGCACAGATGCATGGGTGTTTGACTCATTACTTGCTATCTAATGGACTCTTCATTGTCAACATTTTGGACTGTTTATTAACTCATTCAGAGCCAAAATCCATATTTAGCTGATGTTTTGTGATCCAAGTGCTTTTAGTTTTTTGTTCCGGTTTTTTGTTTTTTTTGCAAATCACCATCACATGATTGTTGAGGGATTTTGAGGTGGCTGCATGTTGCACCCTAGTGGCCATCACGGTCATTTTTGATATAGCAGCCAGCCTTTCACTCATATTACTATAGCTCACCCACTTGCATACGTTTGTGTTGACCAAGAAGGGTGGTCGAGGTAGCGCGAAAACAAAACAGAGGGATAGCCCAGAGGAACCGCGATATTTGGCTTGGTGTTTGGTAATTGGTGACAGTTGTCCAGAGGAGGTTCAGATACCAGGAACAGGGTCAATGTCAATGGCATGAGTATACATTTTCAGCTGTAAAGGACACTCTGCAACCTAGATTCCCTTCCTTCGCACTGTATAGTTGATTCAAGATCTATAAAAAAAAGGCACTGCTGGCAATGTTGAACTTGTGGGATCTCTCTGAAATTATAATCCACAATGTATATCCTGCAAGCATCACTGTCCCAGTAAGATAAAGTGCAAAAGTACTTATCCAATAATAGGATGCTGTAGATTCCCTTTCATTGCAGAATTCATCATAAAATTGCCATGCCTTGAGTCCATAGGGTATAGCTTGTTAGGGTCACAACGTGAGAGGTGGTCATAAAGAACGCCTGACCGGTTTTACCAGACTGTGTCGGCTGCTTCAGAGCCTCAATCGGTAAACGATTTCAAGTAGCTGTACCAGCATACACTGTGTAGCCATAGCCCACCAGTGTTACTACCAGGAAGATGGTCTACCTAAAAAAAGGATAAAAATAAGGTAAAAAGAGTATTTTTCATGAAAAATAAATCTGTCGATTGTTTATGATATTCAGTGCTTTAGCAACCTAAAGCCTCTTACACACACTCGGTTTTCTCAGCAAGAACCAGCAAGAAAACTGCTGGCAGAGCTTTCTTGCCGAGTAAACCGAGTGTGTACGAGGCTTTGAGGTTTCTCGTCAAGAATCTAGACGAGAAAAATAGAGAACCTGCTCTCGATTTTCTCGTTGTGAGATTCTCAGCAGTGTTTTCCTGCCGAGATACACGACAGTGTGTATACTTACCTGTCGCCGTGGAAACCCGCGCATGCTCGAAATGACTTTGACGCATGCGCAGTAGCTTCCTAGGCATAGGTAGGGTGTAGCAAGATGGCGGCGATGGCATCGAATGTGACAAGCGCATTCTTGTCATAGTCGAAGACGTCACTGCGTTCGTTCCATTCAAAAAGACGGCGGTTCTTTTGAATGGAGTGTCTGTACACTCGGCTGGCAAGAGATTCTTGCCAAGAATCTCATCCGGAAAAACAATGTTTTTTTCCTGATGAGATTCTGGGCCGTGTGTACAGGGCTTAAAGCGGGGGTTCACCCTTTGAGGGCACTTTTTAGCCTTAGATTCCTGCTCGTTTTGTCTAGGGGAATCGGCTATTTGTTTTAAAATATGAGCAGTACTTACCCGTTTACGAGATGCATCCTCTCCGTCGCTTCCGGGTATGGGCTGCGGGAATGGGCGTTCCTTCTTGATTGACAGTCTTCCGAGAGGCTTCCGACGGTCGCATCCATCGCGTCACGATTTTCCGAAAGAAGCCGAACGTCGGTGCGCAGGCGCAGTATAGAGCCGCACCGACGTTCGGCTTCTTTCGGCTACGAGTGAGGCGATGGATGCGACCGTCGGAAGCCTCTCGGAAGACTGTCAATCAAGAAGGAACGCCCGCACCCGAAGACCCATACCCGGAAGCGACGGAAGAAGATGCATCTCGAAAACGGGTAAGTACGGATCATATTTTAAAACAAATAGCCAATTCCCCTAGACAAAACGAGTAGGAAGCTAAGGGGAAAAAACAAAAAAAAAAGGAATTGGTTGAACTCCCGCTTTAAGTGTTGTCTAGTTAGGCATTACTAACGGCTCCAGCATGACAGTGCAAATAAGTTCCAAATCCAGTTACTATACGATGCACAAGCCTTATAAAGCAAACAAAAATCTGTCTTTAGCTTTCCTGACTGGGGCCAAATCATTCTTTATTTGTGTCTCACACACTCCCTTCCCAGACACTGCAGCTCACATAGTTTCAACAACAGAGACAATGCTGCAAATCCGGAGAGCAGTGGGCAAGACTGGGTGTGATCAGTCATTGATTGACAAGCTACATGCAGTGACACTGCTGACACACCCCCTGAAACATCATCTTATTCCACTATAGTACAACCAGGCAACTCTGCTCTGAGTTCAGGAGCAGTGCAGCATTGTTTCCACACTATCACAGGAAGCTGCATTAGGTGGATTTCACAGGCAGGATGAACATCTGTGGTGCTTTTCGATGAGATAAACATGTAAGTACAAATGAACTAATAATTAAGAGCTGTAGCATATTATTTTTTCATGGAAAACGGTTCTACTTTAAATACAAAAAGACTCAGTAAAAGTATAGGAGATTGTTGCTACACTGATTGGAAGGCTATGACTGGAGCAGCCTGGGCTGTAGCACAGAAGCAATAAATGGGTTGTAAAGGTTTGTTTTTTATTTTCTAAATCGGTTCCTTTAAGCCAATGCATTGTTGGTTCACTTACCCTTTCCTTCGATTTCCCTTCTAAATGTTTTTTTTTCCTTTGTCTGAATTCCTCACTTCCTGGTTCTCCTCAGTAAGCTTTCCCCCATCATCCGAGCTGTTCTGGCTGGGGGTTAGTCAGCCAGTACAGATTACTGAGGAGGAACAGGAAGTGAGAAATTCAGACAAAGAAATTGAATTAAATTGCTGTCTGTACCTTCATTAGGCAGGTTCACTCTCCCTATTTGTCACTGCGACTGAAACTGTCTTAGAGGGTATTTCTCCTCATTTTGGGGGAATTTATCTCACTTCCTGTTTTTTAAGAGGACAGGAGGTCAAGGGAATTTTCCCCAATTGCAAAAAAAAAGCTGGTTTTAACTTGTCCCTACCGTAGGGTGACCACATTTCCAAACTACCATTCAGGGACACCCCCTTCCCAAAAATTAGCTTGTGCTGTAACGATTTACAGCACAGTGATTGGACACAAGAGGCATGATTTATGATTTCTCCAATCACAAGCAGGGGGGCGGGGACTGTGCTCCTCCAGTCATTGCCGGCCAGGACAAGTACTGTCAGTGATTAAAGCGGTGATGTGGCAGCATTTTTTGGGGGCATTAGTTATGGTTGGGGGGTGGCTGTGTCAGTTTCATTCCGGGACACTATATTGTCCTCGAATGAAGGTACCCGGGACAGTCCTGCAAAATGCGGGACTGTCCTTTGCAATCCGCATGCTCGGAAGAAATTCTCACCAAACACAAAATTAGCAGAAGGTGCCTAAAAGGTGGCACTAAAGAGCTGAAAAAACACATTGTTTCGTGTTTGTTGGCCGACAATTGTGTGCCATTTGTATGCAAGACAAATTCCTGGCCAACGCTCTTTGGACAAAAGTCCTACGCTTTGTCTGCAGAAAATCCAATCGTGTGTATGAGGCTTAAGTTTTGTTAACTTGCTTCACATTTTCACTGGCAACTTGTACAATTGCAGAGCACTTTAAGCACAAGTTCTAGTTGACACTTTTCCAATTTGTAGCAAATTTGTGTGGCAAGTCTCCAGCAAGAGCAAAGTTGCAGTGGTGAGTCTACAGCAAGAGTTCTGCAAGTCTACAGCGTAAAAATTTAGCCACAGTGACCCCTGTGGTGGGATGATCATTGCACAACATAACTGAACCTGAACTTGCAGCAGACTTGTAGAAAGTTTGCAAAGAAAATTGATCTGGAGTCATGCAATGCGGACTTGCTGCAATGGTGCAACAACATTTTGAAGTCTGTCAAGTCTAGCAATAGCTTAGCAAGTCATTTTCAAACTTGCTTGCTATCTGGGTAATGCATGTGTTCCCACATTGCACAGTACTGAAGCATGCACATATTAGCATATTACAGTGCCATTCATTTGAGTGATATACCAAGGCACTAAGGCGGTGTGCTGAAACATATGGAAACAAACTACTAAGCATTGTGGTGAACTGTGTTGGGACAAAAAAAAAGGTATTTGGTGCACTTGGATGTGTTGGGAACTTATTCAAAATGAATGGCCAGGCTTAACACAACACACATAACTGTTATACAAAGTTGTGCAAGAGTCCTAATTCATTGGGCCAAGGATTGTTTCCTTGATAAAAGCAAAAGAAGGCCTAGTTCACACATTCTTGTTGTAAGCATACATTTTTACCTAGTTTACTATGTTTTGTAGTTGCATTAAGACAGTCCAATGAAAATAACGGGCTGCCAAGACACCAAAATATCCCAGAAATCGGAGTGCCACAAAATTGTAAAATGCAACGCACCACAATGCAATTTCAGCTAATCACTATTGTTTTTCCTACCTATACAGGAGTAATTACATGCTCAGATAACTGCTTTTTTACCAGTCAGCAACAAAAAATTTAAACAGCATACCTATGGTTAGAGCAAATCCAAGTTTTAATTTCATTGTGTGATAATTCTGCTTAAAGGGTCACTAAAGGATTTTTTTTTTTAGCTAAATAGCTTCCTTTACTTTACTGCAGTCCTGGTTTCATGTCCTCATTGTTCGTTTTTGCTGTAATTCCTCTCTGTTCTGGACACTTCCTGGTTGTCTGTTTCCTGATCACCACAGTACTGGGAGATTTCTCACTCTGGTGACTAATCAAGGAGGTGTGATTACTGTGTGTCAGCACCAATCCAGTTTCGTTTTACAATCCATCACTGCCCTCTATTGGCTCTCTGGCTCTGTACATCAGAGAACCAGGAAACAACAGAAAAAACGAAACAAAACTGTAGGTACATTATAGGATTGTTTTTTATCTATTTTTAATCATTTTTAAAAGGAATCAGTTAACTATTATGTCTCTATACCCTGTAAACAGTCATTTCAGCAAAAAAAATGTTTTCCTTTAGTGACCCTTTAAGTTAAGGTAATTGTACCTCTGTAGCCGGGGTACAGGGGGTTTCCGTCTGGTACCTCTAGGAAGAGCGGGGCATGCAGTTTTTTTTTTCTAATAGTAAAAGAAAACAGAAGAATTGCAATGTAAGGCCTCGTACACACGGCCGAGTTTCTCGGCAAAAAACAGCAAGAAGCTTGCTGGGTTTTTTATTTGCCGAGGAAACTTTTCGACGAGGAAACCGTCGAGGATCACGTCGGGCCAAAAAGAGAACATGTTCTCTATTTCCTTGACGGGAATGTGAAAATTTGGCTCGCCGAGATCCTCGGCGGCTTCACAAGGAACTCGACGAGCAAAATGATGTGTTTCGCCCGTTGAGTTCCTCAGACGTGTGTACGAGGCTTTAGGCTCAGCAATAGACAGCTCAACGGCCTGTGCTTTGTGTTCAATTTACTAGGTGTCCCTTAAGAGCAAATCACTTGTCACTCTTTTATTGAACAATCCTACCTATTTTTCTTTGATTTACACTTTGCTCCGCGAACATATATCAAATTCACTATCATTCAAGATTTTTCCACTAGCTTACTGTCTTTTAAACTGTTGTAATGCTGTTTGTGACCACAGGAGGGAGCAATGTGCAAAATTAGCTGCAAGCTAAAAGTACAGCCATGGCCAAAAGTTTTGAGAATGACACAAATACTAATTTTCACAAAGTCTGCTGCCTCAGTTTTTGAGATGGGAAATTGCATATACTCCAGAATGTTATGAAGAGTGATCAGACGAATTGCAATTCATTGCAAAGTTCCTCTTTGCCATGAAAATGAACTTAATCCCATAAAAAAAAATTTCCACTGCATTTGTGAAGAAGGCTTCAGGGTGCCCAAGAAAGTCCAGCAAGCGCCAGGACCGTCTCCTAAGGAGGATTCAGCTGCGGGATCGGAGTGCCACCAGTGCAGAGCTTGCTCAGGAATGGCAGCAGGCAGGTGTGAGTGCATCTGCACGCACAGTGAGGCGAAGACTTTTGGAAGATGGCCTGGTGTCAAGAAGGGCAGCAAAGAAGCCACTTCTCTCCAAAAATAACACCAGGGACAGATTAATCTTCTGCAGAAAATATGGTGAATGGACTGCTGAGGACTGGGGCAAAGTCATATTCTCCGATGAAGCCTCTTTCCAATTGTTTGTGGCATCAGGAAAAAGGCTTGTCCGGAGAAGAAAAGGTGAGCGCTACCATCAGTCCTGTGTCATGCCAACAGTAAAGCATCCTGAGACCATTCATGTGTGGGGTTGCTTCTCATCCAAGGGAGTGGGCTCACTCAAAATTTTGCCCAAAAACACAGCCATGAATAAAGAATGGTACCAAAACACCCTCCAACAGCAACTTCTTCCAACAATCCAACAACAGTTTGGTGAAGAACAATGCATTTTCCAGCACGATGGAGCACCGTGCCATAAGGCAAAAGTGATAACTAAGTGGCTCGGGGACCAAAACTTTGACATTTTGGGTCCATGGCCTGGAAACTCCCCAGATCTTAATCCCATTGAGAACTTGTGGTCAATCCTCAAGAGGCGGGTGGACAAACAAAAACCCACTAATTCTGACAAACTCCAAGAAGTGATTATGAAAGAATGGGTTGCTATCAGTCAGGAATTGGCCCAGAAGTTGATTGAGAGCATGCCCAGTCGAATTGCAGAGGTCCTGAAAAAGAAGGGCCAACACTGCAAATACTGGCCCGGATTCAGAAAGAAGATACGACGGCGTATCTCCGGATACGCCGTCGTAACTCTGAGTTGCGTGGTCGTAACTATGCGACTGATTCAGAGAATCAGTTACGCATAGATTTCCCTAAGATCCGACCAGCGTAAGTGTCTTACACCGTCGTATCTTAGGCTGCATATTTACGCTGGCCGATTGGTGGCGCTTCCGTATATTTATGCGAGGAATATTCAAATGAGCTAGATACGCCGATTCAGAAATGTACGTCCGGCCAGCGCATTTTTTTACGTTGTTTACGTTAGGTTTTTTCCGGCGTAAATTTACCCCTGCTATATGAGGTGTAGCTAATGTTAAGTATGGACGTCGTTCCCGTGTCGAATTTTTTTAATTTTACGTCGTTTGCGTAAGTCGTTCGCGAATAGGGCTGTACGTAAGTTACGTTCACGTCTAAAGCATTGACGATTTGCGGCGTAATTTCGAGCATGCGCACTGGGTTTTTTCGTGAACGCCGCATGCGCCGTTCGTAAAAAACGTCAAATACGCAAGGTCACAGTTAATATACATAAAACATGCCCACATCATCCACATTTGAATTAGGCGGGCTTACGCCGACACACATACGTTACGCCGCCATAACTTAGGGCGCAAGTTGTTTCTGAATACGGAACTTGCGCCCAAATTTACGGCGGCGTACCGTATCTGCGATACGTTACGCCCGCCCATAGATAGACAATTCTATCTGAATCCGGGCCATTGACTCTTTGCATAAAAGTCATGTAATTGTCGATAAAAGCCTTTGAAACGTATGAAGTGCGTGTAATTATATTTCACTACATCACAGAAACAAGTGAAACAAAGATCTAAAAGCAGTTTAGCAGCAAACTTTGTGAAAACTAATATTTGTGTCATTCTCAAAACTTTTGGCTACAACTGTAGATTTGTTTCAAAAATCTGAAGCCATAAATTTTCCTTAGAATTTCACTCTTCTTTGTTACCGTGCTGTTATGATAAATCCAATTTCCTTTGTCTATAGATTAACAGGAAAAGTTACCTATCTACTATTTTACCTCTAAAATGTTGCATTTCTTTTTCGCTACTCTTATCTGGGTGTAATACATTTTCAGAGATGGAGGATGTTTGAACTTTTCTTAAAGAGGTGTTACTGTTTTTTTTTAATTTACTGTTTTTTATATATTTTTTTGCATTTTATTTTTCCTATTTGATATTTCATGCTTTTGGAAATTAGCAGAAAAAGAAAAAAACAGACAACAGAAAAGAAAAATAAACACAAGATTTTGCGTTTCTGGAATCCTACTTTTTGGAGTCTTTCCCAGAATTGCCCTTAGTAATTCTCTTCCACAGAGCTCCTCATACAGCAGGGTGGACATATTTCTCAATGCTTCCTGAGAGCCCCATACCATAAAGCAACCCGCTCATCCACCCTTTATTGCCAAAAGTATTGGGCCACCCCTCCAAATCATTTGGTAGAGGGGGGATTATGATGTGAGGTTGTTTTTCACGGTTGGCCCCTTGGTTCCATTAAAGGGAACTCTTAAGGCGTTAGCATACCAAGACATTTTGGACAATTTCATGCTCCCAACTTTGTGGGAACAGTTTGGAGATGGCCCCTTCCTGTTCCAACATGACTGTGCACCAGTGCACAAAGCAAGGTCCATAAAGACATGGATAACGATTTTGGGGTGGAGGAACTTGACTGACCTGCACAGAGTCCTGACCTCAACCAGACTGAACACCTTTGGATGAATTTGAGTGGAGACTGCGAGCCAGGCCTTCTCATTCATCATTAGTGCCTAACCTCACAATTGCGCTTCTGGAAGAATAGACAAACATTCCCATAGACACATTCCTAAACCTTGTGGACAACCTTCCCAGAAGAGCTGAAGCTGTTATAGCTGAAAGTTGGGTGGGCCAACTCAACATTTAACCCTACGGACTAAGACTGGGATGCCATTAAAGTTCATGTGCATTTAAAGGCAGGTGTCCCAATACTTTTGGCAATATAGTGTACCTCCTATGCATGAGCATTAAAGTTTCAACATCTTAGGACCTGGTTCCTACTCCTAGCATCGTACAGATGGCTGGAAGTCATGGTACAATTAAGAAAAAAAAGTTTGAAGGAAGTAAAAAAAAAATTATTACAGAAAAGAGTAATGCCTCGTACTTACGGCCGGGGATTTCCGACGGGAAAACTGCGATGAGAGCTTTTGGTCGGGAATATGCTCCCTCGCAGTTTTTCAGACGGGAAAACTGCAAAAAAATGCCGGCAAAAAAAAGAGAACTGCCTCTCTTTTTTCCCGTCGGGATCCCCGACAGACTTTTTCCCATTGGAAATCCCGAGCGTGTATACGAGGTATGAGGAGTTGATTTACTAAAACTGGAGAGGGCCAATTTGGTGCAGCTCTGCATAGAAACCAATCAGCTTCCAGGATTTCTAGTCAAAGCTTAATTGAACAAGTCAAAGAACAGGTGGTTTAGTTCCGCTGCGAACTATAAATTAGTGGTCATCAACCCTATCCTCAGGGCCCACTAACAGGCCAGGTTTTATGTATTACCTTGTTGAGACGCAGACCAGAATACCGCAATCACTGAGCAGCAAATGATATCACCTGTAATGTATTTCAGTTATCTTGAAAACCTGGCCTGTTAGTGGGCCCTGAGGACAGGGTTGATGACCACTGGTATAAATGACATCCATTCCATAACTGGAATATGTAAAAGAAATATTGTAACCAAAGTGCAATTTCAGGTTATTGAAAGAACAAATAATATTTGAAATGAAAGTGCTATTGCAGGGAACGGTGAACGTGATTCAATAAGGCATTTGCATCACATTTCAGTGGTGTGTATGTAGTCAGAAACCTTGATCTCTATTCATGAAAGCCCTGCCAACTTTATTTTTTTTTAAATCAGAATAAAGTTTAATAACAACTTTTAACAGTACAATAAACAATGCACATTCCGAAGTATTACATTTATACAATACCTTCACAGAATGCAAAGTAGAATAATGTTCTTGTACATAGCCAAAGCAGGTTTATAAAACAGATTGAACCTGAGATGTCATTAGTCGTTTTATCTCACAGCGTATGCATCCCTAGATATGGTTTAGGAAGACCCCAGTATTCTTCCCCAGTACTTTAAATTAAACTCACGCCACGGGTAAGGACACACTAAGCCAGGGGTGCCCAACCTTATGAAGAGCGAGGGCCGCTTAAGCGACTTGGTAACCGGTAGTGGGCCACAATGAGCGGAGCGGGTTGAAGGCAGCCCACTCAACTCTACTCTAGAGCCCACTCGACTCTTTTTTTTTAGCGGATCGTATTTGGAGGGAGACGTTTGTAAACAGACAATTTACATCTGCCACTCCTTAGAGGTGAATGGAGGGTCCGATTTGGTCAGAATGACCATGTGAAAGTGGCCTAAGGCTGCCCTCACACTGATGCACTGTTTACCCGCACCACGGGTTCACTTGTGGCTTTCCTGCAGTTTAGCTGCACTTTGCCATAGACTTCCCATAGATATCCCATAGGTGTGGTGCACTTTTAGAAAGCTTACCAAACTCGCAGGTAATAGAAGTCTATGGCTCAGTGCAGGTAACCCGCAGATGCACTGCTCTTCACTTGCGCATCAGTTTGAAAGCAGCCCAGTAACCACTGCAGAACAGATATGCCCATATATACACTGTTGGGTAGATTCACATACAAATGCCTAAAATTAGGACGGCCTAGCCTAGTCTTTTTAGGCTACGCCGCCGTAAATTATTTAGGCTAATAGTGATTCTCAAACCACTTACCTTCAAATTTTCGGCAGCATAGCCTAAAACGAGCGTGAATCGTCGTGAATCGGCGTATCCCCTAATTTACATAATCTAGGCCGGCCGCAATGGAAGCGCCATCTAGCGGCCAAAAGAAACATTGCAACCTAAGATAGAACGGCACAAGCCAGCCTATCTTAGATATGTTTCAGTGTATCTCTGTTTGAGAATACACTTAAACATAGGCCGGCTTAGATTCAAAGTTAGGTCGGCTTATCTGTAGATAAGCCGGCCTAACTCTTTGTGAATCTACCTATGTGATTTTAGTAATAAACGTACCTTTAATAACAGTATTCAATTCTATTTTATTCCATCATAGAGCAGGAGGTCGTGGGCCACATCAGAGGGCTCCGCGGGCCACATGTGGTCGGGCTACCCTGCATGCAAGCAGTTGAGTTCCCTTGTTACGTCAATATCATATCAAGAATTAGGTCAAATGGAGCCAAGCCAGGGGTAGCTAGCCAGCATCCCCAGATTAAGTTCTGGGTTGTGTTGAACCGGGTTGGGTTGCCTCTATGATATAAACAAGACCAAGGAAAAATCCAAGCTTTACTCATCGGCCAGCCCGCTGACAGCCGAATCAACCTATCTAATGCCCCGTGTACACAATTGGACCTTTGTCTGATCAAATTCACATCGGAATTCCATCGCAGAAAAGAGAACATGTTCTCTATGTAAACTGGAATTACTCCGATGGGGCATACATACGGTCGGAATTTACAATGGTAAAAGTCCGTTGGACTTTTTCCATCGGAAATTCCGATTGTGTGTACGGGGCTTAGCATATAAAACAGGGGTTTAGTCTGCACACATTTGCAAATACATGCGTAAGCCACAGAGCCACATCACGGCACCCTGGTATCTGTGGTCATATCTCTAGCTTATGAGATACTTCACAATGGAAGCACATGCATTCTGATGGATAGGTGGAGGTCAGGTGGACTGAAGGGAGACACTCCTTCTTAAAGGTACAGGGGCACACTGAACACCCAGCAAATCACACAATGGCTGCAAAGGTGTCAGTGCGCTGCCTGACCAGTATAGCAGTAATACTACAACAAAATAACGGTGTTCACCACCCCCACCTATAACTGGCCTTTGCAGTAAGTAGCATATTAAGGCAACATATGATATAAACAGGACCAAGGATAAATCCAAGGAAAAATCCAAGCTTTACTCACCGACCAGCCCGCTGACAACCGAATCAACCTATCTAACAGGTTGCCTCTTTGCTGATATATCAAGAGCTCATATCTCAAAGGTAATCCCATATTGGTTAACCACATCTCTAAAGTTGGAGAAGTTTGAGAGATCCAATGTTGCAAAATCAGCTTTCGAGCCTGGAACAGTGGTCTGGACACCGCCTCTCTGATGTGTTTGTCTGTTATGACCTCATCCAGTATACCCAATAAGCTGAGTTTAGGCTCAAGATAGACGGTTACTTGAAAAGCATTGTTGATAGTGTTAACTATGCCAGTCCAAAAGTGGTGCAACTATGGGCGGACCGTTTTCATCGGACAGTCCCGTTGTGTGTACGAGGCATTATGTAAAAGATCCCTAAAAGCAGAACGAAAGGCAAGAATATTCACCCATTTTCCACCTCTATGCCATTCTTTGGCCATCTTGATTGGCCAGTGCCGCATGCAGAGAGTCATTTATCCCATTGTGAACAGGCAGCCACTTTTTTTATTTTTTTTTGTAGAGAAAATATTGGGCATCACTTCCGCAATAAAGAGCATGCCCGCTCTTACTTTTTTAGTTTTTGCCTTTTGCATCTAAACGTAGGAAAAGGTGTTCTGGGAGGCATAAATGTTGTTTATTATACTACCCAGATTATTTTTTGGGGTTTAGAAGCGCTAAACCGAGAACTTGCTTTGTTAATGGGGCCTTAGACTTCTGTAAGCATGTACAACTATTCCGAGATCCTAGTAAATATTTATTTTCCTTTTTTTTTTAGCAAGATGAACGCCTTTGAAGGAAATTATGCGGTACGGGAGGAGCGCTGAGAGAAGTTACTGGCAGGTGCAGGAATAAACAGGGACACACAGCCCAGCAGCATCAACATTGTCTGTGTCTGCCTTTCACTCTACACAAGCACAAAAAAACAGAAACACAAACTTGTCATTTTTATGTGACACCCACTTTTGTCTTTGTGCAGCACACCTCACCCCAGGCCCTCCTCTTTCCAGCCCACTTGCATGGGCGGCTAGCTAGGGACAAAGCTTTAAAAGCTCATCAGTACGAAAGAGATCACAAAAGGGCTAGCTGGCTTCATCAGCTGCATTCAGTGACACTGGGTGGAGGAACCAACCCTTCTCCATCCCATAACCTCCCCATACAAGGGGCTATTCTGTCCAGCCACCACACCCACAACACTGCAGAGACACTGGGTTTGGTTGTTCAATTGAAACATTAAGTAATAGAACATGGGTGATTGTTTAAAGGTACCCATAGACCTTTTGTCAACTGGAGCAGCGCTGGCAGGGCCATACATAAATTTCAGCTGAGCCGACAGCAACTGGTCAAAATTTGAGTGGTGTACGTTCAACTTAGGCAAACCTTGTCTATTCATTATTTTCCTTCTGATAAGCTGGTGTCAGAGATGTCTGCAGTGCTCTTCTTCTTCTGTGCTTCACAGGTCTAACCACAATCGGACTCCTTTAAAAAATGGTTGTTGCTTGATTCATTGGCTTCAACTATATGTTTCTTCTGGGTCAGTGACTTATACAGTCTTGACAGGAAAGACATCCAGGCAAGTTACAATTCCAGAGCAATGGTGACCTTCATAGATCTATCAGTACATGTTTCCTTTAGCTGAACTCCAGGTTAATCTAAATACACACATTCAGCGGTCACTTTATTAGGTACACCTTGCTAGTGCTGTGTTAGACCCCCTTTGACTTCAGAACTGCCTTAAAGTGATACTAAAGGTTTGAATAAAAAAATAAAAATAACAAACATGTCATACTTACCTCCATTGTGCAGCTCATTTTGCAGAGTGGCCCCGATCCACGTGGCTGCACTGCTTTCAATCTATCCAATGAAGAGCCGAGAAGACCGGGCCAAGATCCAGCGCATTCTCGACACGGTACTTTCAAGGGCTCAGGTAAGTAAACCGGGGGGCTGGGGTGCCAGTAATTATCGGATGTTTTTTCACCGTAATGCATAGGATGCATTAAGGTAAAAAACAGGACGGTTTACAGCCTCTTTGCGTCTTCATGGCATAGATTCAGCAAGGTATTGGAAACATTTCTAAGGCCTCGTACAGACGAGGGGTTATCCGCTGGAAACGGTCCGCCGGACCGTTTCCAGGGGACATTCCTCCTCCGGATTTTGATCCGATGGCTTGTACACACCATCTGATCAAAATCCGCGCAGAAAACATCGGCGGTCACGTGTCGCGCCGTCGCCGGGACCATGACGCGGCGACGTGCGCGACGCTGGAAGGTAAATACTTCCACGCATGGTCGAATCATTACGACGCATGCGAGGGATGGGAGCGGACGGACTGATCCGGTGAGTCTGTACATAGATTTTGTAGCATGCTAGGAATCCGCTAGGAATCCGCTGGGAATCCGTCGGCTGGATTTTTATCCGCCGAAAATTGTCCGCTCGGGCCTACACACGACCGAATCTATCCGCTGGAACTGATCCGCGGATAAATCCCAGCGGATAGATCCGGTCGTGTGTACGGGGCCTAAGAGGTTTCGGTCCATATTGACATGATAGCATCACACAGTTGCTGCAGATTTGTCGGCTTCACATCCGTGATGCAAATCTCTCGTTTCACCACGTTCCAAAGGTGCTCTATTGTATTGAGATCTGGTGACTGTGGAGGCCATTGTTGTACAGCGATCTAATTGTCATGTTCAAGAAACCAGTGGTGAGATGATTTGAGCTTTGTGCATTATCCTGCTGGAAGTAGTCACCAGAAGATGGGTACACTGTACTCATAAAGGGAAGAACATGGTCAGCGACAATACTTAAAGTTACATAGTTACATAGTTAGTCAGGTTGAAAAAAGACACAAGTCCATCTGGTTCAACCATAAAAATAAATAAAATAAAAAATATCATACAATCCCATATACCCAATTCTATACCCACAGTTGATCAAGAGGAAGGGAAAAACCCCAGCAGAGCATGATCCAATTTGCTACAGCAAGGGAAAAAATTCCTTCCTGATCCCCCGAGAGGCAATCGGATTTTCCCTGGATCGATTTTACCTATAAATTTTAGTACCCAGTTATATTATGTACATTTAGGAAAGAAACCAGACCTTAAAGCAATCTACTGAGCTGGCCAGAACCACCTCTGCAGGGAGTCTATTCCACATTTTCACAGCTCTTATGCCGCGTACACACGACCGTTTTTCATGAGGTGAAAAATTACATTTTTTTTAAATGTAATTAAAAACGATCGTGTGTGGGCTCTAGAGCATTTTTCATGATGTGAAAAATGGCCATTAAAAATTAAGAACATGCTCTATTTTTCGCTTTGTTTTTCACGTTGTCGTTTTTCTCGTCATGAGAAACGGTCGTGTGTAGGCTTTAACAATGTGAAAAAAACGTGCATGCTCAGAAGAAAGTTATGAGACGGGAGCACTCGTTCTGGTAAAACTAGCGTAATGGAGATAGCACATTTGTCACGCTGTAACAGACTGAAAAGCACGAAGACTGAAAAGTGCGAATCGTTTCTCACTAAACTTATACTAACACGAAATCAGCAAATGCAGCCCCAAGGGTGGCGCCATCCGAATGGAACTTCCCCTTTATAGTGCCGTCGTACGTGTTGTACGTCACCGCGCTTTGCTCGAGCATTTTTTTTCACGATCATGTGTAGGCAAGGCAGGCTTGCCAAGAATCAGGTTGAAAAAAAACGCTGTTATTTCTAGACCATTAACCGGTTAACGCCCACCGCATGTACATATACGTCCACAGAATGGCTCGTACAGGCAGATGGGCGTACAGGTACGTCCCCTCCTTGCCGCGGGTCGGGGGTCCGATCGGGACCCCCCCGGTACATGCGGCAGGCGCTAACCCGCAGGACGACGGCACGGCTATTCGTTTATAGCTGCTCCGTTGCGATCGCTCCCCGGAGCTGAAGAACGGGGAGAGCCGTATGTAAACACGGCTTCCCCGTGCTTCACTGTGGCGGCGTATCGATTGAGTGATCCCTTTTATAGGGAGACTCGATCGATGACGTCAGTCATACAGCCACACCCCCCTAAAGTTGTAAACACACACAAAGTGAACACTAACTCCTACAGCGCCCCATGTGGTTAACTCCCAAACTGCAACTGTCATTTTCACAATAAACAATGCAATTTAAATGCATTTTTTGCTGTGAAAATGACAATGGTCCCAAAAATGTGTAAAAATTGTCCGAAGTGTTGGCCATAATGTCGCAGTCACGAAAAAAATCGCTGATCGCCGCCATTAGTAGTAAAAAATAAAAAAATAAAAATAAAAATGTAAACGCTATAAATTTTGCGCAAACCAATCGATAAACGCTTATTGCGAGTTTTTTTACCGAAAATAGGTAGAAGAATACGTATCGGCCTAAACTGAGGAACAACATTTTTTTATATATATGTTTTTGGGGGATTTTTATTACAGCAAAAAGTAAAAAAAATTGCATTTTTTTCAAAATTGTCACTCTATTTTTGTTTATAGCGCAAAAAATAAAAACCGCAGAGGTGATCAAATACCACCAAAAGAAAGCTCTATTTGTGGGGAAAAAAGGACGCCAATTTTGTTTGGGAGCCACGTTGCACGACCGCGCAATTGTCTGTTAAAGCGACGCAGTGCAAAACCTGGCCTGGGCATTTAGCTGCAAAATGGTCCGGGGCTTAAGTGGTTAAAATGGTCGTGTGTACGCGGCATTACTGTGAAGAAACCTTTCTGAATTTGGAGATGAAATCTCTTTTCGTCTAGTCTAGACGTAAAGAGTACCACCTTGTCCTCTGTGTTGACCGAAAAGCGAATAACTCAATACCAAGTTCACAATATGGCCCCCTTGTGTATTACTCAGGTAGACAGTGGCATTAAAACTATGTTCAAAGTGTCCCAAGAAAATATCTTCCACACCAGCACACCACCAGCTTGAACCGTTGATACAAGAAGGCAGGATGGATCCATGCTTTCACGTTGTTTGTGCCAAATTCTGACCCTACCATCTGAATGTTGCAGCTGAAATGGAGACTCATCAGAACAGACAACGTCTTTCCAATCTTCCTTTGTCCAATTTTGGTGAGCCTGTGCAAATTGTAGTCTCAGTTTCCTGATCTTAGCTGACAGGAGTGGCATCTGGTGTGGTCAACTGTTGCTATAGTCCATTTGCTTCAAGGTTCGATGTGCTGTGCTTTCAGAGATGGTATTCTGCATACCTTGGTTGTAACGAGTGGTTATTTGAGTTACCGTATTTATCGGCGTCCTGGACGTACAGGACGTCAGCGCGAGAGTAGCCGAGCATTGCCGACAATACACGAGTGTACTGCGCTCTGTATATGTCGGCGCAGTATTCAAACTCGGCGCGGGAAACGAGCGGGGAGGACGCGAGGACACCGCAGAAGGACGCCGGACCCGACGAAGAGGACACCCGAAGCCGCAGACGGACGCCGGACCCGACGAGGCCGCCGATGGACGCCGCGCAAGACACCAAAACTGTAAGTACAAAAAACTTTTTTCCACAGGAATTCGGGGCAACTTTAGGGGTGCGCGCTATACGCGGGAGCGCGCTATACCCCGATAAATACGGTACTGTTGCCTTTCTATCATCTCAAACCAGTCTGCCCATTCTCCTCTGACCTCAACAAGGCATTTTCCTCCGCACAACTTCTGCTTACTGTATATTTTCTCTTTTTCTGACCATTCTCTGTAAACCCTAGGTTGTGTGTGAAAATCCCAGTAGATTAGCAGTTTTTGAAATACTCAGACCAGCCTGTCTGGCACCAACAACCATGCCATGTTCAAAATCAACCAAAATCCCCTTTCTTCCCCATTGTGATGCTCGGTTTAAACTTCAGCAAGTCGTCCTCACCACATCGAGATGCCTAATTGCATTCAGTTGCTGTGATGTGATTGGCTGATTAGCAATTTGTGTTACCAAGCAATTGAACAGGTGGGTGCGGTGAGTGTATATGGGAACTATTTTATCTGTTGCAAAAGGATTCATATTTCCCTCCACCCAGTCCTGAGATTTAAAAGCCCTTACAAACAATTCAGGTGATCTGAATTGTCACTGCTGCAGTTATAAAATACAGCCTGGTCACCTCCTTGACATTGCTTGTGATTGGACAGTAAGGGAGCAGCAATAGTCCGACAAAGTCATCTCTCCTCCAGTAAGCCAGTTTCTTCTCAGCAAATGTTCATGCAGCACACATTGGAGGTTGATCCCTCTTCCAGTCTAATTGCTGCCATACAGGAGCTTACAAAAGGTTAAAACCAAGTTGAATTTGGTATTTACATTAGCTGCATTTAAAAATATATGTAATTAAGTTTAATAAACTTATATAAGTGTAAGCAGGCCCCAGATTCGCCGCCAGCAATGGTCATGCTAGCTCTGGAAACCTCCCATCATCCTCCTGCAACAGGAACATGATGGGGTATTGATCACTTATATTAACGAGGAACTGCACCATCTAAGTTACCCATGTACTCCTGGCCTGATATCCATCTCATGAAAGATATACCAAAATAACAGCGCCACGGAAGGGTGTATTAAATATAATCTGCTGGACCGCTTCTGCTCTAATTATTGATGTGTCAGATATAGAGTGAGTAGCAGAGGTCCACACACCAACATATAACTTTCCCCAGTGCAAATATATAAATACCTGTGATCGTGAAATTAGTATAGCTTAACCACCTAGTATAAATATTTAACTTGCACCTTCTCTCAACAACACTTAATATACAAAGGGGCAGATCCACAAAAGAATTACGCCGGCGTATCTATTGATACGCCACGTAATTTTAAAGTTCCCGCGTCGTATCTTTGTTTTGTATCTACAAAACAAGATACGACTGCATCTGGGATCGATCCGTCTTAGTACGCCGTCGGATCTTAGGTGCATTTTTCCGCCGGCCGCTAGGTGGCGTTTCCATCGAATTCTGCGTTGAGTATGCAAATTAGCTAGTTACGGCGATCCACGAACGTACGTCCGGCCGGCGCATTTTTTTACATTGTTTGCGTTTGGCTTTTTCCGGCGTATAGTTAAAGCTTCTATATGGTGGCGTACTCAATGTTAAGTATGGCCGTCGTTCCTGCGTCGAAATTTGAATTTTTTTACGTTGTTTGCGTAAGTCGTTCGCGAATAGGGATTTGCGTAGAATTACGTCACCGTCATAAGCATTGGCTTGTTCCGGTTTAATTTCGAGCATGCGCACTGGGATACCCCCACGAACGGCGTTAAAAAAAAACTTTGTTTACGTCGGGTCACGCCCCCATCACATCGTTTTGAATTGCGTGCCCTTACGCCGCCAAAGATACACTACGCCGCTGTAACTTACGACGCACATTCTTTGAGGATTTGAAAAAAAAAAGTTACGGCGGCGTAGTATATCTTAGATAAGCTACGCCCGGCGGGAATATGCGCCGCGCTGCGTGGATCTGCCCCTAAGTATGTGCAAATGTCCAAAAAAAAAAAAAGTGCAAATGCATGAATATGTGCAAAACAACGAATTGTGGAAAGATCAGGATAGAATCAATTAAAGTTCTTAAGTGAGAAAAATAACGTAATTAAAGTGCTTTATTTGAAAGTCTACAAAGTTCCAAAAAAATAAAACCTAAAAAAATTGGATGTAAAAACAGTGTCCACCAATTGAAATATACAACTCCAAAATCCTCTTCTCAGTGAAAATCCACCAGCCGTGAATCCTTTACCACTCTAACTGGATTTTTTAACATGTTTAACCATATCCCTACCCGCCCATGGTCAAATGAAGTCCACAGATGGGATCTCCCATCCTGGGTGGACGTCATATGATGTCCTGGGCTTCCTGGGCATCTAGGGGGCGCGCGTGCCGCCGCAGCAGCGCGCACGCACCCGCGGCATCGCTCCCCACTCGGTGCGCATGCCCGGGGGCCGCGATGTCCACCGGGCACCTGCGATTTGCTGTGATTGCAGTAGGACCGTGGATCTGTGTGTGTAAACACACAGATCCATGTCCTGTCAGAGGTGAGGAGACCGATGTGTGTTCCCAGTACAGAGCATCACAGATCAGTCTTCTCTCCTTGTGAGTCCCCTCCCCCTACAGTTAGAATCATTCCCTAGGGAACATATTTAACCCCTTCAGCACCCCCTAGTGTTAACCCCTTCCCTGCCAGTCACATTTACACAGTAATCAGTGCAGTTTTATAGCACTAATCGCTGTATAAATCTGAATCGTCCCAAAAATGTGTCAAAAGTGTCCGATATGCCGCCATAACTAGTAAAAAAAAAAAAAAAAATTACATACATCTATCCCCTATTTTGTAGACGCTATAACTTTTGTGCAAACCAATCAATAAACGCTTATTGCGATTTTTTTATCAAAAATATGTAGAAGAATACATATCAGCCTAAACTGAGGAGAAATTTTTTTTTTTTTTTTAAATTTAGATATTTATTAAATCAAAAAGTAAAAAATATTGTGTTTTTTTCAAAATTGACACTTTTTTTATTTATAAAAAAAAATAAAAACCGCAGAGGTGATCAAATACCAAACGAACGCTCTATTTGTGGGGAAAAAAGGACGTACATTTTGTTTGGGAGCCATGTCGCACGATTGTCATTCAAAGTCCGACAGCGCTGAAAACTAAAAATTGGTCTGGGCAGGAAGGGGGTGAAAATGCCCAGTATTGAAGTGGTTAAAGTGATTGTAAAGGTTCAGATTTGTTTTTCTCTTTCAAATATTTTTAATTGAACGGTTATAAAATTGAGAAAGAGACATTAAACATTAACATTAAAGTCGATGTAAACACACTCTTATCCTTTCTAAACTACTGTCATAGTGGTTATATCTATAAGGATATAGATGCCTCCTGCATGTATCCTTACCAGTCAAATGTCTCCCCTCTGTCTGTTATGAGACCTGAAAAACTGCAGATTCTGTGGGTGGGTCTGTTGCCCGGAGCTCAGTGGGTGGAGTCGTGATGTCAGTAGACTCCCCGCCCAGCTCTACACTCCCCTTGTCAACATGCATTTTCTCCTGTGTATTTCTTACACTGAACTTCTGCTATGATCACTAACATCAAGTCAAAACCCAGAAAAGTCACCACATGACTTCAGAATGCCCAATTATGATGAGGTAAGGAGCAGCCAATCCTGGGAGAGCCTGAGAAGAAAGAAGGGGATCTCAAGTACACAGAATGTCTCTCAGCATGGGCGTCCACTGAATTTTTTTCAGGGGGGGGGGGGCGCTTCGGCAGAGGCAATACATAGTCACATTTAACCCTGTCTTTGACCACTAGCTGGGGTTTAAACCCCCCCCCCCAGCAGCCAAATAGGATGGATGGTTTCAGTAGGGCAGTGGGCGGTGTTAGAAGGGCAGTGGACGGTGTCAGTCGTTTTTTATTTATTTTCTTACAAATTTATTTCTTTTTACATTTTTTTACCAGTCTTGTTGGGGGGCTTTGGTGAAATATCAGGGGACTAAACAAACCCCTGATATCTCACTTTTGAAAAATAGAAAGGGACTGAGTGTGAATTCTCCAGTTCTTTTCTCTGAGGCATAATAAACATAGTAAATTGGAACAAATATACTCTCTGTGTACCAAACTTTTCCTGATTCCCTCAATCTCTGTGACTGGTCCCCTGCATTTTCTGTGAAAGTTGTGACAGGCTGTGGTAGCACTCCATCATCCTCATTGTACCATACAGGGTTAATGTTCATGTATGGTATGCAATGATGCTGAGGCTTTGGGTTGAGGAGGAGAGCAGTGTGGCTGGCTGGAACATGGAAACATAGAAGTAAAAGTGGTAATTTCCCCCCAGCAGTGCAAGGGTGGAATTTTCCCTTTCTTGGAGGTGGGCTGTATTCTGTATGTCTCTTTATACTTATGACAATGTCAGGAATATACTGGGACTTTTCAGGTTCTACATAGAAAGTATTCCACATTATTCAAAATAATAATTCTTGTTAAGATATGGTGTGTGTGTGTGTGTGTGTGTGTGTGTAATGTATCCACGTGGAGCCTGAAAAGTGCAGTCCACTCTGACTTCCGGGGGGGGGGGCAATTGACCCCCCTTGCCCTATGGAGCGGACACCCATGTCTCTCAGGCTCCTGCATGAGATATGTAAATCACCTGTCACTCACAGCAAGGGGCAGACACCTATTTCTCTGTTAGTTTTAATTTCACTGAAAAAAGATAAGAGGACTGCTCAGAGCTGGATTAACTATTTGTGGAAAGACTGGGCACAGATGACATGAAATCCTATACTGTACAAGCCTTAATTTAAAAAAAAAATATTTCGGGTTTACATCCAGTCCAGTAAATTAGATTAACTTTGCAGACAGGTGTATACATTATAACTTTAGCTTTAAGGCAATATCAGAATGTCACATTTCAAACCCACTTGTCATAGTAAGTAATAGAAGGCCTATATCCACTTGACCACCAGGCCTATTCTGGCACTTCTCTCCTTCATGTGAAAATCACAATTTCTTTGCTAGAAAATTAATCAGAACCCCCAAACATTATATATTTTTTTTAGCAGACATCCTAGGGAATAAAATGGCAGTCATTGCAATACTTTTTGTCACACCGTATTTGCGCAGCGGTCTTACAAGCGCACTTTTTTTGGATAAAAATCACTTTTTTGAATTAAAAAATAAGACAACAATACATTTTGCCCAATTTTTTTATATATTGTGAAAGATAATGTTACGCCGAGTAAAATGATACCCAACATGTCACGCTTAAAAATTGCGCCCGCTCGTGGCATGGCGTCAAACTTTTACCCTTAAAAATCTCGATAGGCGACGTTTAAAAAATTCTACAGGTTGCATTTTTTGAGTTGCAGAGTAGGTCTAGGGCTAGAATTATTGCTCTCACTCTAACGATCGCGGCGATACCTCACTTGTGTGGTTTGAATACCGTTTTCATATGCGGGCACTACTCGCGTATGCGTTTGCTTCTGCGCGCGAGCTCGTCGGGATGGGGCGCTTTAAAAAATGTTTTGGGGGTTTTCTTATTTATTTTTATTGAGTTTTATAATTTTTTACACTGAAATAAAAAAAAAAAAAAATTGATCACTTTTATTCCTATTACAAGGAATGTAAACATCCCTTGTAATAGAAAAAAGCATGACAGGTCCTCTTAAATATGAGATCTGGGGTCAAAAAGACCTCAGATCTCATATTTAGACTTAAATGCAAAAAAAAAAAAAAAAAAAATTTCATTTTTTCAAATGACAAAAAAAAAAATGTTTCTTTAAGAGGCTGGGCGGGACTGACGTTTTGACGTCACTTCCGCCCAGCAGAGCTATGAGGACGGGTGAAGGAGATTTCTCCTTCAGTCCCGTCCCCGCTCAGCTGCCGGACACATCCGATCCCCTCCGCCGCTACCGACGGCTCCGGTAAGCGGCAGGGAGCGCGGGAGAGCGGCGGGAGGGGGGCCCCTCTCCCGCCACCGATAACGGCGATCTCGCGGCGAATACGCTGCGGAGACCGCCGTTATCGTGTACACCACCGCCCCCTGAAAAGATGAATATCTCGGTTGTGGCAGCAGCTGCTGCCGTTATCGAGATATTCAACTTTAAAACAGGACGTCTTTTTGACATGGGGCGGTGGTCAAGTGGATATGCAGGTGTGCTCATAAGTTTACATACCCTGGCAGAATTTATGCTTTCTTGGGCATTTTTCTGAGAATATGAATGATAACACAAAAACTTTTCTTTCACTCATGGTTAGTGTTTGGCTGAA
Source organism: Rana temporaria (assembly GCF_905171775.1). Classification (NCBI taxonomy): domain Eukaryota; kingdom Metazoa; phylum Chordata; class Amphibia; order Anura; family Ranidae; genus Rana; species Rana temporaria. The sequence goes on from NC_053490.1 coordinate 86,105,618, forward strand.
GTCATTTATTATCAATCAACTGTGTTTACTCTTTTTAAATCATAATGACAACAGAAATCACCTGACGCCAGCGCTTTTGAACGTTTTACAGCATTGGTTTTTTTTGCGTTTTTCCTGCCGAAAAACTGCACTTTGAAAGCAAATTGCAGGCGTTCAGAAAAAAGCCAATAAACTCCAAAGCTCATTAACCACTTGACCACTGGGCACGTAAACGCACTTAATAACCAGACCAATTTTCAGCTTTCGGTGCTCTCACAATTTGAATGACAATTACTCAGTCATACAACATTGTACCTAAATGAAATTTTCGTCCTTTTTTCACACAAATAGAGCTTTCTTTTGGTGGTATTTAATCACTGTTGGGTTTTTTATTTTTTGCGCTATAAGAGAAAAAAGACTGAAAATTCTGTAAAAAAATATAACTTTTCTTTGTTTCTGTTATAAAATTTGGCAAATTTTGTATTTTTTCTTCATTCTTTTGCATAAATGTGAAAGATGAAGTTACGCCGAGTAAATAGATACCCAACATGTCACCCTTCAAAATTGCACACGCTCGTGGAATGGCGCCAAACTTCGCTACTTAAAAATCCCCATAGACGACGTTGCAGGGTATTGTGGGGTATTGCGGAGTATTGTGGGGTATTGCGGAGTATTGTGGGGTATTGCGAAATATTGTGGGGTATTGCAGGGTATTGCGGGGTATTGCAGAGTATTGTGGGGTATTGCGGAGTATTGCGGAGTATTGTGGGGTATTGCGGAGTATTGCGGGGTATTGCAGGGTATTGCGGAGTATTGCGGGGTATTGCGGAGTATTGCGGAGTATTGAGGGGTATTGTGGGGTATTGCGGAGTATTGTGGGGTATTGTGGGGTATTGCGGAGTATTGCGGGGCATTGCGGAGTATTGCGGGGCATTGCGGAGTATTGCGGGGTATTGCAGAGTATGGGGGCATTGCAGAGTATTTTGGGGTATTGCAGAGTATGGGGCATTGCAGAGTATGGGGGCATTGCAGAGTATGGGGGCATTGCAGAGTATGGGGGCATTGCAGAGTATTGCACAGGGAGGGATGGATGGCTGGATCTGTGACTGCATGTGTCACAGATCCAGCCCGCAGCTGCTGCTGCTTCCGCTCTCTCCCCTCTCCTCTCTCACACTGTACCGTTCGGTACAGAGAGGAGAGGGAGGAACCGGCGTCATCACATGACGCCGGTTTGTTTACTAGTGATCGCTCCGTCATTGGACGGAGCGATCACGTGGTAAACCGCCGCTAACGATTTACCGTGATCCGTGATCAGCCGGGGCCGGAGGACCCGGCGGTCACGGAGATTCCCGTGTGCGCGCCCCACAGGGCGCGCGGGAGCGCGATTCTGGGAGGACGTACATTGACGCCCTCCCAGAGTTAAGCAACCGCCTTGTAGACGTATTTCGTCTATAGGGCGGTTGTTAAGTGGTTAACACTAAAAAACGCCCATGTGTGCATGGGCACATAGGCTTACATAGAGTTCAGTTTATGAGCTTTTTAAAAAAAGTCCAAAACACCAATAAACTGCAGTTTTTCAGTGTGCAGGGAGCCTTATTATTCATATTCTCTGAAAAAAGGCCAAGAAATCATAAATTCTGCCAGGGTATGTAAACTTATGAGCACAACTGTACAGACTTATGCAGTGATCATTAATTTAGATCTTAAAACTGACCTCCACAAATTTTTTTCCCCCGAACTCCGAACCCGGACCCAAACTTTTTCCAATTATTCGGGTTCGGGTTCGGGAAAAACCCAAAGTCTGTACCGAACCCGAACTTTACAGTTCGGGTTCGCTCAACTCTACTTTTGAGCATGCGCGGGTTTAAAAACGTTGTTTTAAACGTCGTTTTAGCTACACACTGTGATTTTTGTGACACATGACGCATGCGCAAATTTTTTTTTTGTCGTTTTTCAGAAGACATAAAACAAAGTTTTCCCCCACACACGGTCATTTAAAATGACGTTTTTAAAAATGTAGTTTTTTTACATCACATAAAGCGACCGTGTGTACGCGGCAGAAGTCAAAGGCTTTCATTTTGAAAATTCTAGAACTAAGAAATTAAATTTCACTTCTTCTGCTACATTTTCCGCATTGGCAATTAAAAGAAGACCAGCTATGAAAATAATGCCTGGCTCTGGCATACATTGTTGCCAGGGACAGCCTTGCATTCTTAACCCCCCTGTCGGTATTCCCGAGTCTGACTCGGGGTTAGATTTTTGTGCTAGGATCGGTAACCCCGAGTCTGACTCGGGGTGAGATTTTCATACCAAAAGCGGTAACCCCGAGTCAGACTCGGGCTCGCCTCGCTGGATGTACAGGGAGTGTTTACTTACCTTGGCCCTGGATCCAGCGATGCCACCGCGCTGTGTGAGCGAGCGGGACCTCGCTCGATTCACACAGTGCCTCTGTGTGCCGCCGATCTCCGTTCCCTGCGACGTTACGACGCACGGGGGCGGAGAACGGCGCCAAATTCAAAAACGTAAACAAACACCTTACATACAGTATACTGTAATCTTATAGATTACAGTACTGTATGTAAAAAATACACACCCCTTGTCCCTAGTGGTCTGCCCAGTGTCCTACATGTACTTTTATATAATAAAAACTGTTCTTTCTGCCTGCAAACTGTAGAGCCGGGGGGGGCAACCAGTGGCCCGGGGGCCACATGTGGCCCGGGGAGCCCTCTGATGTAGCCCTCGACCGCCTTCTCTGAGGTATGGCGGGTCGGCAACCTACCCAGATCGCAGGTTGCTGACCGGCCATACCACAGCATCAGTGTTGTGAATGAAGCTGGTGGTAGAGGAAGAGAGCGGCTGCAGAGCAGAGCCCCATAAGCCGATGCTTCCTCCACAGCGCCAGCTTTTGCCACAGGTGGAGTCTATGGCAAAGTTCAGCTAACCCGCAGGATAGACACAGGTGCACTACGGTGTGAGTAAACCTCAGCACATCAGTGTGAAAGCAGTCTTAGGCCCTTTTCACACGATCGGCCCGATCAAATGGGACCCTCAATTCACCTCTATAGAGCGATAGATGTCTGTTTATGCCTGCCTACCTCCAATCCAAAAAACAGAAGAGAATTCATCCCCTTTCATCTGGGCAGATCGGAGGGCCTATAGAGTAGCCATGACCTGTTATCCGCCCCCTCCGCTCATTGTGGCCCTCGACTGGTTACCAAGTTGCTTAAGTGGCCCTCGCTCTTCAAAAGGTTGGGCATCCCTGCTGTAGATTGTCCATAGCAACCAAAAGTGTCCCTTTATGTCAAAAATGGTTTTAGAGCAGCTAGAAAACAGCGATAATAAATTATAATCACTTGCAGAATTGTGCGATAGCGATTTGTGGGGAAATTCGTCATAAAAAAAATAAAAGTAATGACAGCGAGAATTCTGCAACTGAGCAAATTTCAGTGATTTTGAGTTGATTACATTATTGAATAATTTTTATTATAATTATATTATTATTTGTTAGAATTATTTATAATTATTTATTATATTATAATTTATAATTTTGTTTTAAAAAAAATTTCATACCCGGGATGCCTACTAGACTCTTGTTTGGTCAGATTTAAGTGAGTTATTCCTAAGAATTACAGGCCTACAGTACAAATCACCAAATTTCCTTGCAAATAATGGTACCGCTTTCAGCACCTTTTTTGTGAAAGAATCATACCGCTAGGGAGGTTAATATAGACGGTAAACCCCAACTACAGTAGATCATATTTCGTTTTCTAAAGCAGTGCATATCATACACAATTGCCATGTTTTCGTCCATAAAAATCTTTTATTTTACCACCTTTTGCATTTCAGCACATTTGATTTCCTGTAGACTCTCTTAACCACTGAATGTTTACATGCACTTGCTCCAGTGTATAAGAGTACATTGTCTGCTGAGGTGACTGAATTTGGTACTCCAGCTCATAAATCAAAGTGTCCATGAAAATCATTTAAAAATTTTACTATAACTATGCATCCTATTGACCTTGGCCAGTGAGAGATGTCATGTTAAAGTGACATTAAACTTTGATTTAAAATATAAAACCTATGCAAGTATGTTTTTTTAACTCAAAGCTTTCCTCCCTTTCCCCAGCCTGCACCCACAGTGGTTAGTGATGGGTGCTTGATTAGTTGCGTTGAAGGGTAGATGGAAACATTGGGGGCCAGATTCACAAAGAAATACGTTGCTCCCCGGCGGCGTAACGTTTCCCATTTACGTTACACCGCCGCAGCGTAAGTGCCTGATTCACAAAGCTCTTACCTGTAAACCTGCGGCGGTGTAACGTAAATGCGCTCGGCGCAAGCCCGCCTAATTCAAATGGGGCGGGCACCATTTAAATTAGGCACGTTCCCGCGCCGAACGTTCTGCGCATGCTCCGTTAAAAAAAATTCCCGACGTGCATTGCGCAAAATTACGGCGCCCTGACGTTTCTTTTGAAATGCGACGTGCGTTACGGCGTTTCGTATTCCCGGACGTCTTACGCAAAAAAAAATCGAAATTCGACGCGGGAATGACGGCCATACTTTAACATGGCTGATCTAAAGATAAGCCATGTTAAAGCAGGTGTAACTTTGCAACGGGTAAAAACGACTAGCGACGACGTACGGGATTGCGACGAACGCACGGATCTTCGTGGATCGCCGTAACTAGTCATTTGCATATTCTACGCCGACCGCTATGGAATCGCCACCTAGCGGCCGGCATAGAATTGCATGCTAAGATCCGACGGTGTAAGTCAATTACACCTGTCGGATCTTTTGGCTATCTATGCGTAACTGATTCTATGAATCAGCACACATAGTTAGGACGGCCGGATCACAGAGATACGACGGCGTATCAGGAGATACGCCATCGTATCTCTTCTGTGAATCTGGCCCTGGGTGTCTAACAGACCCCTGATGTCTCCATAAAGCGTACCTGTCACTTGCCAGATGCTATCACATAGGGTGTGTCTTAGTCCCCTTATGATAGCAATAAAGTTAAATTAAATAAATAAATACGTTTGTAAAAAAAAAATGTAAAAAAATATGAATGAAATAAATAAAAACAGCTTTAGCCCAGGTTTACATTGAGAGCGGGTTTGAAATCGTGCAGTTCTACATCTGGGATGATTTGACAGACATCTGTGCGGGTTCATGTACAGATGTCTATTCAAATTGCCCCCAAAGCCATCAAAAGTAGTACAGGAACTACTTTTGGGAATTGATTCCCAAAACTCGGCGTCTTACCGATTCGGACAGTGTCATTGCCGGCAATAGCCGGCGATTTGACATGTGATTTTTGACATGTCAAATCGCATGGCGAAATGCCCCGATGTGAATGTGGGCTTAGTCTCTGTAAACAGACACAAAATCAGTCAAATCAGCTTTCCAAAATCCACCTAGAGCTAAAATAGAGTTTAAATTGGGCTTACTCCCTAATTCTGTGCCTACTTATTTACTATGATCTATCATTTTAGTGACTGTTATGCCGTGTACAGACAGTCGTTTTATGCGATGTTAAAAAACAACGTTTTTAAAAACGTAAATTTCATTGACCGTGTGTGGGGGAAAACGTCGCTTTATGTCTTGTAAAAAACGACAAAAAAAAATTAAAGCATGCTTCAATTTTATGTGTCGTTTTTCAAAACGTCGTTTTTTACTTCACAGAAATTGACCGTGTGTAGCAAAAAACGACGTTTCAAACAACGTTTTTACACCCGCGCATGCCCAGAAGCTAGTTATGAAGCGAGCTTCAATGGAAAAACGTGGTGAACGTAACCTCGCTTTGCTAGAGCACTGTGAAAAAACGATGGTGTGTAGGCAACGTCGTTTTTGAAAATATAAGTTTCAAAAACGTCGTTTTTTACTTCACAGAAAACATCGTTTTTTTACATCGCATAAAACGACCGTCTGTACGCGGCATTAGACCATCATAGTGAAGGCTTCCTTTATTGCCTAAATTGAATATACTGAAGAATTCAAGCGGCGGCTCTTGGAAGAAGAAATGGAGGGCACTGCACTCTGAGTGGTTTATATTGAACTCTTGCAATTGAACTCTTTTTTAGTAAAAATGCATTAACACCTAAAAGCTAATCACACATACCAAAAAACAGATAATCTCATTTTTTAGGAATGTGGTAACACATTTTATTCTTACAGCGGGCTCATCACTTTTAGATACTTGATTCAATTAAAATGATGTGGGAGGTCAAAAATATAGATTTCATGTTCACCGGTAAAAAAAAACTTCATCACAACAAATCAGACCAACTTCATTAACAAAGACGTATACTAATAGTAATGCCGCATACACACCATCACTTTATGTGATGAAAAAAAACGACATTTTCTGTGAAGTAAAAAACGACGTTTTTGAAACTTCAATTTTCAAAGACAAAGTTGCCTACACACCATCATTTTTTCACAATGCTCTAGCAAAGCGCGGTTACGTTCACCACTTTTTTCCATTGAAGCTCGCTTCATGACTAGCTTCTGGGCATGCGCGGGTGTAAAAACGTCATTTTAAACGTCGTTTTTTGCTACACACGGTCAATTTCTGTGAAGTAAAAAACATAAAATCGTTTTTCACAAGACATAAAACGACGTTTTCCCCCACACACGGTCATTTAAAGTGACGTTTTTAAAAACGTCGGTTTTTTTCATCACATAAAGTGATGGTGTGTACGCGGCATAAAGGCAAACCTCAGTCCCCAGTTCCTGATATAAGCACACCTGAAATACAGTAAATCCTGAATTTTAAAGCTTGTCTGGGGGTTCAGAAAAAAAAAGCAGAGAGTAGAAATTACACTCTGCAGAGCTCAGTGAAAGAGCTCTGGGAGCTGATTGGAGGAAAAGGACACATCCCCCTTCACACAGTACACAGGAACAGAGCTGAGGCTGACAATCAACTGGAGCTACCTCCCCTGTCACCTTTTTTCTCTGGGTGTCAGGAAAACTTGTCAGAAGTGATTCATGCTGATAGCAGAGGAACAAAGCACCAGACAAAAGTGACACTTAGGCCTCGTACACACGACCGAACATGTCTGCTGAAACTGGTCCGCTGACCAGTTTCAGCAGACATGTTTGGTCGTGTGTACAGCCGACCGGACCGGATTCCCGGCCGAGCGAACTTTTCACAGCGGACAAATGTTTCTTAGCATGCTGTCCGTCGGATGTGTTCGGTCGTCTGTACAGACTCACCGGACATGTCCGATCGGCCACCATCCCTCGCATGCGTCGAAGTGATTCGACGCATGCGTGGAAGCATTGACCTTCCAGGGTCGCGCAGGGTCGGCCACGTCACGACACGTCACCGCGTTTGTTTTCCGCTGGGATTTTGGTCTGATGGTGTGTACAGCCATCAGACCAAAATCCGGCAGCGGACATGTCCGATGAAAACGGTCCGCGGACCGTTTTCATCGGACAGATCCGCTGGTGTGTACGGGGCCTTAGGGGTTGATTTACTAAAGGCAAATAGAAAGTGCAAGTGCAGTTGCTCCAGAGATTAGTAAACAAGGTAAGGCTTTACTTTGCAAAGAATACCCATTTACGTGCAAGTAGATTGGAAAAAAAAAACAGCATTTTTGCTTGCACATGATTGGATGATGGAAGTCAGCAGAGCTCCCCTATCGTTTTCAGCCAAGAAAGCTACCATCTTGGCCTCTGTTTAATCTACAAATAGCCATGGTGCTGCACATGTGATCAGTTATGACACCAGCCATTGGATGGTTTGACAGTTTGGTTGAGAGCACAACCAATGGGAGTGTTACATTTTCGTTACGTGCCGGAAATGAAACTGTTTTATGGATGGGTTTACTTCCGCTTAAAGCAACTGCACTTGCAGAGTCTACAGTCTTTTTGCCTTTAGTAAATAAACCCCTTAGTGCTCTTAATTGGGACAAATACACACTATAGAGAGATATGCTTTGTTCATATTTCATGTCTGAGGTACAACCATTTTAAGTGTAAATTTCAACTCCGTATGTCAAGTTGACAGGTGGCACCATCTCCCTGATTGGCCACTCAAGTTAAACATGAGCCAATCACTTGGCCCATGTTTGTGGCAATCTATCCCCATTACAAAGTGTTGCTCTGGGAAAAAAAAACATTCAGGAGGTGGCAAGATTAGTATCTGAATGCCTGAGAGTGGTAGCTTAGCTGCACTCTAGTGAAAAGCGATCCAGCAGATTGCTTTTCAGAGCACAGCTTAGTGTGAACCTAGCATAAGGGAGCCATTGGTACATGTCCCCATGGTGGTGATTGGCTTCACATGCCTTTTCTTTGACAATAGATTATTAATAAAAAAAAACTATGTGCCCCCCCCCCAAAAAAAAAATCCATACCAGGACCTTTGGGTCTGGTATGGATTTTAAGGGGAACTCCACGCCAAATCATAAAAAAAATGACGTTGGGTCCCCCAAAATCCATACCAGGCCCTTATTTAAACAAGCAGCCTGGAAGGACAGCAAAGGGGGGGGGTAAGCTCCCCCCTCCTGAACCATACCAGGCCGCTTGGCATGTTAATGGGGACAAGGGCCTCTTCCCCACAACCTGGGGGGCCCCCAGATTCCAATAAGCCCCCCACCTGCCAACCCCCACAACCACCGGACCAGGGTTGTGGGGACAAGTTGCTTTGGGGGGGACCCCAAAGCACCCTCCCAATGTTGAGGGCAAGTAGCCTGGTATGGTTCGGGGGGGCTCGCCCCTATCCTGGCCTGCCAGACTGCTTGCTCGGATAAGGATCTGGTATGGATTTTGTGGGGACCCCACGCCAATTTTTTTTTACAAATGGCGTGGAGCTTCCTTTAAAATCTATGCCAGATCCAAAGGGCCTGGTATGGATTTTGGAGGGGGGCCACACACTGATTTTTTAATAGATTTGGTGTGGAGTTCCCCTTAAAATCTATACCAGACCCAAAGGGGGGGCCCATACTATCTTTTTTTTTATTCTGTCATAGGGTTCCCCTTAACTACTTCAATACACTGTATTATGTACTGTACACTGACTGCACTATATATATATATATATATATATATATATATATATATATATATATATATATATATATTAGGGCTGTTACTGATTAAAATGTTCATGTCCGATTTATTATAACACACATACAGTTTTTACAAGTTTTTTTATTAAACTTTAAGAAAAACGTAGAAAGTTAGTTTAACTTTAATTATAAAACGTATCTAGTATATTGACTGTCAGTCACTTTATAGTAGACGTCTACCCCCATACTGTAATATCCACATCTCCCCCATACTGTAATGTCCACATCTCACTGCATACTGTAATGTCCACATCTTCCCCCCCCCCCATAATGTAATGTCCACATCTCCCCCTATACTGTATTGTCCACATCTCCCCCCCCATACTGTAATGTCCACATCTCCCCCATACTGTAATGTCCACATCCCCCCACTGTAATGTCCACATCTCCCCACTGTAATGTCCACATCTCCCCCCACTGTAATATCCACATCTCCCCCATACTGTAATGTCCACATCTCCCCGCATACTGTAATATTCACATCTCCCCCCCATACTGTAATGTACACATCTCCCCACATACTGTAATGTCCACATCTCCCCCCCCATACTGTAATGTCCACATCTCCCCCATACTGTAATGTCCACATCCCCCCCCCCATACTGAAATGTCCACATCTCCCCCCATACTGTAATGTTCACATCTCCCCCTATACTGTAATGTCCACAACTCCCTTCATACTGTAATGTCCACATCTCCCCCCCATACTGTAATGTCCACATCTCCCCCCCATACTGTAATATTCACATCTCCCCCCCATACTGTAATGTCCACAACTCCCTGCATACTGTAATGTCCACATCTCCCCCCCCATACTGTAATGTCCACATCTCCCCCCCCCCCCCATAATGTAATGTCCACATCCCCCCCATACTGTAATGTCCACATCTCCCCCGCCTATACTGTAATGTCCACATCTCTCCTCATACTGTAATGTCCACATCTCCCCACATCTCCCCCACTGTATATATGGGAAGATTGTCTGCTCTTACCAGAATAGAAAGGACAGCAGGCAGACCCGTCCGCAGACGACACACAAACAGGCGGGTGATGATGATGTCAGCGCACCGCTACTAGGCCGCCGTCGGGTGTACCAAGATGGCTGCTGCTCCGGAGCTAGGCCAAAGCCGTGGCCTTTCCTATGGGTGAGACAGCGGAGCTCAATCCGCGGATCGTACCGATCAAAATAATTTTGATCGATCAAAGAAATGAACGATCAATCGAGGAATTAATCGTTAATATCCGCAGCCCCATACTGTAATGTCCACATATCCCCCTCCATACTGTAATGTACACATCTCCCCTCCATACTGTAATGTCCACATCTCCCCCCATACTGTAATGTCCACATCTCTCCCCCCATACTGTAATGTACACATCTCCCCCCATACTGTAATGTCCACATCTCCCCCCATACTGTAATGTCTACATCTCCCCATACTGTAATGTCCACATCTCCCCCTCCATACTGTAATGTCCACATCTCCCCCCATACAGGGAGTGCAGAATTATTAGGCAAATGAGTATTTTGACCACATCATCCTCTTTATGCATGTTGTCTTACTCCAAGCTGTATAGGCTCGAAAGCCTACTACCAATTAAGCATATTAGGTGATGTGCATCTCTGTAATGAGAAGGTGTGTGGTCTAATGACATCAACACCCTATATCAGGTGTGCATAATTATTAGTCAACTTCCTTTCCTTTGGCAAAATGGGTCAAAAGAAGGACTTGACAGGCTCAGAAAAGTCAAAAATAGTGAGATATCTTGCAGAGGGATGCAGCACTCTTAAAATTGCAAAGCTTCTGAAGCGTGATCATCGAACAATCAAGCGTTTCATTCAAAATAGTCAACAGGGTCGCAAGAAGCGTGTGGAAAAACCAAGGCGCAAAATAACTGCCCATGAACTGAGAAAAGTCAAGCGTGCAGCTGCCAAGATGCCACTTGCCACCAGTTTGGTCATATTTCAGAGCTGCAACATCACTGGAGTGCCCAAAAGCACAAGGTGTGCAATACTCAGAGACATGGCCAAGGTAAGAAAGGCTGAAAGACGACCACCACTGAACAAGACACACAAGCTGAAACGTCAAGACTGGGCCAAGAAATATCTCAAGACTGATTTTTCTAAGGTTTTATGGACTGATGAAATGAGAGTGAGTCTTGATGGGCCAGATGGATGGGCCCGTGGCTGGATTGGTAAAGGGTAGAGAGCTCCACTCCGACTCAGACGCCAGCAAGGTGGAGGTGGAGAATGATTTGGGCTGGTATCATCAAAGATGAGCTTGTGGGGCCTTTTCGGGTTGAGGATGGAGTCAAGCTCAACTCCCAGTCCTACTGCCAGTTTCTGGAAGACACCTTCTTCAAGCAGTGGTACAGGAAGAAGTCTGCATCCTTCAAGAAAAACATGATTTTCATGCAGGACAATGCTCCATCACACGCGTCCAAGTACTCCACAGCGTGGCTGGCAAGAAAGGGTATAAAAGAAGAAAAACTAATGACATGGCCTCCTTGTTCACCTGATCTGAATCCCATTGAGAACCTGTGGTCCATCATCAAATGTGAGATTTACAAGGAGGGAAAACAGTACACCTCTCTGAACAGTGTCTGGGAGGCTGTGGTTGCTGCTGCACGCAATGTTGATGGTGAACAGATCAAAACACTGACAGAATCCATGGATGGCAGGCTTTTGAGTGTCCTTGCAAAGAAAGGTGGCTATATTGGTCACTGATTTGTTTTTGTTTTGTTTTTGAATGTCAGAAATGTATATTTGTGAATGTTGAGATGTTATATTGATTTCACTGGTAAAAATAAATAATTGAAATGGGTATATATTTTTTTTTTTGTTAAGTTGCCTAATAATTATGCACAGTAATAGTCACCTGCACACACATATATCCCCCTAAAATAGCTAAAACTAAAAACAAACTAAAAACTACTTCCAAAAATATTCAGCTTTGATATTAATGAGTTTTTTGGGTTCATTGAGAACATGGTTGTTGTTCAATAATAAAATTAATCCTCAAAAATACAACTTGCCTAATAATTCTGCACTCCCTGTACTGTAATGTCCACATCTCCCCCCATACTGTAATGTCTACATCTCCCCATACTGTAATGTCCACATCTCCCCCCATACTGTAATGTCTACATCTCCCCATACTGTAATGTCCACATCTCCCCCCCCCATACTGTAATGTCCACATCTCCCCCCATACTGTAATGTCCACATCTCCCCCATACTGTAATGTCCACATCTCCCCCCATACTGTAATGTCCACATCTCCCCCCATACTGTAATGTCCACATCTCCCCCATACTGTAATGTCCACATCTCCCCCCATACTGTAATGTCCACATCTCCCCCCATACTGTAATGTCCACATCTCTCCCCCCATACTGTAATGTCCACATCTCCCCCTATACTGTAATGTCCACATCTCCCCCATTCTGTAATGTCCACATCTCCCCCATACTGTAATGTCCACATCTCCCTCCCATACTGTAATGTCCACATCTCCCTCCCATACTGTAATGTCCACATCTCCCCCCCCCCCCCATACTGTAATGTCTACATCTCCCCCCCCCCATACTGTAATGTCCACATCTCCCCCCCCTATACTTTAATGTCCACATCTCCCCCCATACTGTAATGTCCACATCTACCCCCATACTGTATTGTCCACATCTCTCCCCCCATACTGTAATGTCCACATCTCTCCCCCCACTGTAATGCCCACATCTGCTCTTACCAGAATAGAAAGGACAGCAGGCAGACCCGTCCGCAGACGACACAAGCAGGCGGGTGATGATGATGTCAGCACACCGCTACTAGGCCGCCGTCGGGTGTACCAAGATGGTCGCTGCCCTGGAGCTAGGCCAAAGCCGCGGCCCTTCCTATGGGTGAGACAGCGGAGCTCAATCCGCGGATCGTACCGATCAAAATTATTTTGATCGATCAAAGAAATTAACAATTAATCGAGGAATTCATTGTTAATTTCCGCAGCCCTAATATATATATATATATATATATATATATATATATATATATATATATATATATATAATACTGCCTGCACTGTATATATATTCTACACTGACTGCACTGTATTTATATATATATATATATATATATATATATATATATATATATATACTAGACTGCCTGCACTGTATATCTAGTCTACACTGAATGCAGAGTACTGTATATATACAGTATCTCACAAAAGTAAGTACACCCCTCACATTTTTGTAAATCTTTTATTATATCTTTTTATGTGACAACACTGAAGAAATTACACTTTGTTACAATGCAAAATTACACTGTTATACAAGCTGTACATGCACTACTTTACATTGTAGCAAAGTGTCATTTCTTCAGTGTTGTCACATAAAAAGATATAATATATTATTTACACAAATGTGAGGGGGTGTACTCACTTTTGTGAGATAGTGGGGGTTATTTATGAAAGGCAAATCCAGTTTACACTACAAGTGCAAACTACGAGTGCAAAGTGCACTTGAAAGTACACTTGGAAGTTCAGTCGCTGTAAATCTGAGGGGTAGATCTGAAATGAGGGGAAGCTCTGCTGATTTTATTATCCAATCATGTGCAAGCTAAAATGCTGTTTTTTATTTTCCTTGCATGTCCCCCTTGGATCTACAGCGACTTAAATTCCAAATGCACTTTGCACTTGTAGTTTGCACTTGTAGTGCAAAGTGGATTTGTCTTTCGTAAATAACCCCAACTGTGTGTATATATATATATATATATATATATATATATATATATATATATACTAAAAAATAGTATTATTTAGTGAGACGTATTTCTTTAATATCTTATAACTTGGTAAGGGGGAGGGGAGAGCAAAAACAAGGGCTGGTTGTATATTCTCTCTTGCGTCCTCTTGAGTTCATGGGCAGGTAGAAACACATGGCCCCAACTCCTATCTCAACACTTTTGCACCCAAAAGGGCATTTAGCACAGGAATGACGTGTCTTCTGCTCACCTCTCTTTCTGTTGCTCTCTCTTAGATGGTTCTGTCCAGGAGACCACTTTTTCGTTCCCCTGCTGTTTCTCATTTTGCAGACTGGAACATTTTATGCATTATCTACTTCACAGAACTATAGTGACACAACAACTCAAAGGGGCCTTATAGACATCTTGTTCCCCAGCACTCTGTCAAAAATACAAGTTAAAAGATAACTATGCAGTAGCTGCACATGGAAGTAATTAAATTATTAGTGTAGTTTGGAAGATGGGTGAGTTTTGAGGCTGTTTAAAGGAGACATTTTACCCAGTTATGTATTTTTTTTAAACATTCTTATTTGTTTTTTAATAGTACATCAGTCTGTCTTGATATCTTTATATGGGCCACCTGTAGTTTTCTTGCATGGCAGGATCCCAGATAGCAAGCAATTGAGTTGCAGGTTTGAAAATGACTTGCTAAGCTATTGCTAGACTTGCCAGGCTTCACAAGTTTGTTGCACAATTCCAGCAAGACCGCATCCTTAACAACCAATAACTCATTCAGCTGTCAGTGGGGTTCCTCTGTTGACAGCTGAAATGTAAACTGAAGTTCCAACAATTGAAGCTGTCAAAAAAAAAAGCAGCCGGACAATGTTTATCAACGACATTGCTCAGCTGAAAGAAAAAAAATAAACATTGTTTCTTTTTGTATCTTACTGTTTGTCTTCATCTACAGATCATAGAGATGAACTTTGATCTGCAGATGAAGTCAGTTTAGAGCAACCTGGCAAGTCAAAAAAAAAATGTTTAGTTTTTTTATTAAAGGTTCCTCTGTTTAACCTTTTATTAACCCTTAATTTACTCAAATCAGCATCAATTAACTCCTTATTCACCTTCTCCATGTAATTTTCCTGATGATTTTTTTTGTTCACTGCTATTTTATAAACTAATAATAATTAAAACTTTTTTTGTTTGCTTTGTTTGTTAATATTTTTACACCTTTAACATATTATATTTACACGTTTCACATTAAGAAAAGCGCAAATGTAAAAAAAAATAATGATTTAATTCTTAAATAACTTTTCAATGCTTTGTAGCATTGCTGACAGCTGAAGTATAAACAAAACAGTTTCAGTAGGTATCCCTAATTGGTATTGGCAAGAACTAAAAAAAATTATCGGTACTCGTCTAAAAAATGGTATTGGTGCATCCCTAGTATTTACATCTATTTAAACAAACAAGGTTAAGACCACACACACTAATCCAATAATTATGATATATTATATTCCAGGTTAAATTTTAATTATTTCTACCCAGCTCCTATTCATCTAAATCAGTGGTCTCCAAACTGTGGCTCTGGGTCCAGATACGGCTCTTTGATTGCCCTTAATTGGCTCTTGGCACTATTCCTCTAACTGATACCAATAATGGGGCACTATTCCCATTTTACTATTCTGCCAGATGACACCAACAATGGGGCACAATTTCTCCCACTGATACCAATAATGGGGCACTATACCTCCCAATAATACCAACAAAGGGGCATTCCTCCCCTTAATACCAAATGTGTTTATATATTTATGCCCGCTAACGCCAGAAAAAAATTCCACTGCCACTGGCCACAGTCTAGAAAGTTTGGAGATGCCTGATCTAAATGATCTTGAAGTTTGTAAACGTACTTATTTAAGATACCTACACATTTAATTCCTTGAATTCTATGACATGTATTCACTATGCCCTGTGAGCAGGCACTGCTGTGTCACACATACAGTCCTGATCAAAAGTTTAAGACCACTTGAAAAATGGCAAAAAATCATATTTTACATTGTTGGTTCCAAGTAGAGCTTCAACATGCAACAAGAAGAAATGAGAGTGAGACAAAACATTTTTTGAGCATTCAATTAATTGAAAATAACGAATAAACTGAAACAGGCTGTTTTTCAGCTGATCAAAAGTTAAGGACCACATGCCTTTAAAGGGCCAAATCTGTGCAAAGATGTGGATTCATTGTCATTTTCTGTCAGGTAGTCACACGTTTTGATGGCAAAGGCAAAAAAACTCTCCCTTTTTGAACGTGGTCGGGTTGCTGAGCTGCATAAGCAGGGTCTCTCATCAAGACACTGGACGATCCTTGACCCAAATTAAGGCCCTTACTGGTGCTGACTGCAGCCCCATAACCATCAGACGGCATCTGAGACTGAAGGGCTTCAAAAACAAAAAACATCTTCAAAAACCTCGTCTCCTTGAACGCCACAGAACTGCTCGTTTGGACTTTACAAGAGAGCACCAAACATGGGACATTCAAAGGTGGAAGAAAGTTTTATTCTCTGATGGTCCTGATGGTTTCCAACGTTACTGGCATGACAAGCAGATCCCACCTGTGATGTTTTCTAGGCGCCACAGTGGAGGGGGCGCCATAAGGGTCTGGGGTTCTTTTTCCTTCAGTGGAACAATGGAGCTTCCGGAAGTGCAGGGGCGTCAAACCAGATGTTGCAGAGAGCATTCCTCATGACTGAGGGCCCTCGTCTGTGTGGCAACGACTGGGTTTTTCAACAGGACAACCCTACAGTACACAATGCCCGCAGGACAAGGGACTTCTTCCAGGAGAATAACATCACTCTTTTGGCCCATCCTGCGTGTTCCCCTGATCGAAATCCAATTGAGAACCTTTGGGGATGGATGGCAAGGGAAGTTTACAAAAATGGACATCAGTTCCAGACAGTAGATGGCCTTCGTGCGGCTGTCTTCACCACTTGGAGAAATGTTCCCACTCATCTCATGGAAACGCTTGCATCAAGCATGCCAAAACAAATTTTTGAAGTGATCAACAATAACGGCGGAGCTACTCATTACTGAGTTCATTTTTGGAAGTTGGATTTTTGTTTTGGGGGGGGTTTAGTTTTTTTTTTGGAGGTGTGGTCCTAAACTTTTGATCAGCTGAAAAACAGCCTGTTTCAGTTTATTCGTTATTTTCAATTAATTGAATGCTCAAAAATGTTTTGTCTCACTCTCATTTCTTCTTGTTGCATGTTGAAGCTCTACTTGGAACCTTGTTAAGATCCAACAATGTAAAATATGATTTTTTGCTATTTTTCAAGGGGTCCTAAACTTTTGATCAGGACTGTATTACAGAGTTTGCCTTTTGAACTACAGAGAAGGTGTTTCAGGAGGCTGAGTGAGTACAAGACTACCAGTTTGCAGGCAACCTGGTACAATGGGATATGTAGTCCCTAGACCTTAAAAGTAAACAGCGGAGGAGAAGCTGCAAAGCATGCAGGGAAGCCAGGAGGTTGTGGAAAGAGATGTCCAGCTGACAGGCAGCACTCACAGCATGAAGGGAAATTGTTAAGGTAAGCTTATGTTGGATTGTCAAAAATATCTATTGTTTGTATTAATATTATTACAATGTTAAAAAATGATGTGTATTCTGTGACTATAGATCTCTATTAACAATATGGTAATTTAATATACATTCATCTTTTTTTTTTTTCCTTTTTTTTTTAGTTTCTTACAAGCATACAGTGTTTTTCTGTCTGAGAAGGCCGTCACTCTGTGCTCACTGTCACAGACAGCCAGTGTGTTTTTCCCAGAGAATCATATCACCATGACCTGCACATACTTACCTAGCTTTGTTGCAGAAATATGTTAATAATGTAACATAGTGTACACAGGAAACAAGTATTTCTAAATCTCTGCGCTAAGACAGAATAATGAGACAAAAGATGGACCCTCAAAGTTACATTCCAATCACACATCTAACATTTAACTCATTCTGGCCACCAACCACTTGTTTTCCGTTTCTATGGATGGCTAAATCCCTATGGCTGTAGTTTTATCTTCTGAATAATGCTGAATCTGGTTGTATTTCTAGTACGGAGAAACCAGAGTCATAACATTCTCTAAAACATAATCCATCAATTATTAGCTCATAAACGCTAGTTTGGAGAGCTGAAGATCACAATGGACAGGCTTTTAGCAAGCTCCAGCACGCATTTACTGAGCATTTGGTAATATGCCGCAGAGCTCAAACACCCCCCCCCCCCAACATTGTTAATTGCTGCATGAAATCCCCTAAATTCTTAATTAAATTACAGCCAAAACACTTTTTTAATGGAACCTAACATGAGAGCTGCCATGGCTGACCTGTTTTTGTAGGTCCTGGGTTGTTTTGTTTTCCTTTAGTATCTCGCAAGCCATGAACCTGTAACAATCATGTGCAAAGGATGTGTAGGGACTCCTAATCTATGCATGCATGTCCCATATCAGTGACTTATGAAGTGGTAAAGCAAGGATGAAGATGACAGACATGGAGCATGAACAATGGCGCAGATTCACAGAGTGTGGGCGCACATTACGCCGCCGTAGCGCAAACGCTGTACGCCACGCCGGCGTAGTGCAGAGAGGCAAGCATTGAATTCAGCAAGCCAGTGCTCCGAACGCTGCGCCAGCGTGGGATTTGAAGGCGTACGCCGGCGTAGGTGGAAGTGGGCGTGACCCATGCAAATGAGGCGTGACCCCATGCAAATGATGGGCCGAGCGCCAGGCAGATACGTATCACGAACTGCGCATGCGCCATGACATGGACGCATCCCCCTGCGCCTGCTCACAACCACGTCGGAACAACTACCTAAACTACGCCGGATATCTGCGTACGGCGTGAACGTAACCTACGCCCAGCCAGACACACGTCCAATGTAAAATAAGCCGGCTTTTGTTCCCTGGTGCAGACCTTTGCATGTCTGCTGCTGGGTTGCACCTCCTTTATGGGGAATAACTTTACGCCGGACGTACAACTTACGCGCACGTCTCGTTGCCTGCGTCGGGCGCACGCAGGTTCGCGAATCGCTGTATTTCCCTCATTTGCGTTTGAATGGCTAATCAATGGGAGCGGCACCATGCACCCAGCCTAAATGTGCGCCCACCCTACGCCGGCGTAAGCAAGCTACGTTGGCAGGGTGTAGCCTGGTTTTAGGCGCATATCTGTTTGTGGGTCTGGCGCACAGATACGACGGCGCACATTTGCACTTACGTCGGTGTATCTTGTTATATGTCAGCGTAAGGGCTTTGTGAATCTGGGCCAATGTCTGTAAGAGGAAGAGGCAATACTAGGAGCCAATCAGGTATGTTGTACATCTGATGAAAAGGGTTCTGTTTCACCTATGAAGTGTTTTCTGTTGACTGCATTGTACTGTATATTGTTATTTATGTCTTATACATGCTGACATCTTGTGTTAATTTACAGCCACTACAACATATTTATCTTTGCATTTGGTACATCCCTCGGTTTTTCCCCTCCAATTCAGTGTTAGTTAGTACCAACTGGACCTCAGTCAATGTTAGTCAACGCAGAGACAAGGTTAGGAAGCCATTGTCTTTCAGAGAAAAAAAAACAAGATAATGCCCCTCCAGGTGAGCAATTGACTCCTCCATGTCGTCAGTGTGAATCAAGGGTGCTACACAGCTTGTCTGTAAGACCACATGAAATGGAAAATGTCAGAGAATTTGCTGCTCTCCTCAATATCTTTATTATAGTATTAAAAAACATCACAGGAATGTCAGGAACACAAAAACTTGATGAGTTTCACGCTATAAACAGCACTTATTCAAACCTATATTTAGCTCCGGTCATAGCCCCAGCATCAGGCATGGAGGAGTCAGCTAAGTTATTTGAGCACAGTGTCAGCCACTTGCTTCTTGACAATGCACAGCCATTAGTTGATTCAGATCTTGGTTCTGAGGTTGAGGAAGGTAGTGACATGAGCCTAGAGGGGAGAACAGTGGTAAACAACAAATTAGCAGTCACATTCCCCCAGCCGCAGCGTATTGCAAAGTTGTGTCCAATGAGGATGATGATGATAATGATCATAAGGTCACTGATGTGACTTGGGTGCTGGATAGAGCAGAGGAGGAAAGTAAGGATAAGGCACAGAGGAAGCCATAATGGAAGAGTAAAGAGCAGCCACCCTATTCCACCACATTGTGGAGCTGTTATCTCCTGGCACACTTCCCACAGCTTAGCTGTTTAGCACAAAAATAGAGACACTGCCACCCACAGGCCCAGCATTTAAGAAAAATAGATTTCAGGGTGTCAGTGAGGGGATTGTCTGGGAGGGCCATAAGGTGGTGGTAAGAGGGGAGCTGATCTCTTTAGGCTCTAAGCTTAAGAAAGCACATCATAGGCTGACTTCCAGAGAGTGCTTCAAGCCCTCCAACAGGCTGAACTTAAGCAAAAACGTGGAGGAGACCCTGAGGCACTGAAGAGGCTGACAGAGTTAAGGGAACTATTCTTGCACCTGCTCGATCGACAGGCTCGTAGGCAGCTCTGATATATGTCACATAAATACTACGAACACGGCAACAAATGTGGCCAAAGGTTAGCAAGGGCTCTTTGAAAGAAGCATGCACAGACGAATATACACAGGCTGCATTCCTCTTTTGGAGAAGTCTTGGTTCAGTCCTCTAAAATGGCCTCGGGTTTCCTCAATTATTATGCGGCCCTCTATGACATAGGCTCCAATCTATCTTCGGATGCACTGGCGATGAAACTGACTGCTATTCCGGAATATTTGGCCGGTTCTGGCCTTCAGCCACTGGCTGACGAACAGGGCTCTACTTTGGAGTCTTCCATTACCTCCCTTGAGATTGCGTCAATGGTGATGTCATTGCCTAATGGGAAAATTCCTGGCCCTGACAGGTTTACTAAAGCACATTATAGGTTATTCTTCCCTCTGCTGTTTGACTCGATGTGTAGCTACTTTAACTCCATAGCAGACAGCGTTCCTCCAGAGGCTCATATTTCGGTGATCCCGAAAGACAGCAAATATTCTACCAAGCCCCAAAGTTACAGACCTATATCCCTCCTAAAAGTGGATATAAAAATGTTGGGGAAAATCCCAGCGACCCAACTGAAGCTCCTTATGCCCCATATTATTCACCCTGACCAAACTGGGTTCATCACAGGTCGAGAGGCTAGGGACAACTCAATTAGATCAATACAACGTATTCACTGGGCATGCACCTGTCCTGATTACTCACCATATATAATTTTGTACACCAACGCAAAAATAAGCATTCAATCGGGTTGACTGGACTTACCTGAGAGTGGTGTTAGAGACTCTGGGACTACGAGCGCATATGCTGACATGGATCATGGCCCTGTATTCAGACCCGAGTGCGCAGGTTAAGTTTAACAGGCTCCTCATCTCTAGATTCTCGATCAGAAATGGCATGAGACAATCACCCCTTCATTTCGCCCTGGTGCTGGAACCTCTATTACACACTGTACAGGAGAATGTAGATATAAAGGGATATAAAGGGTCTGAGAGCCAGGAACGCGGAGCACAAGTTCAAGGCGTATGCTGATGATGTGCTATTTCACCTCACAAACCCCCTGGTCTCACTGCCCAATCTAATGAGAGAGCTCAAGCATTTTGGAACGCTCTCTAATTTTAAAATTAACTACACACAACACACAATCGGAGATCTTTCCTATTCAGCTATCATCCTCCCTGGCAAAAAATTTACAAGCAGCCTTCCCGTTTGCTTGGGCTAAGTCAACTCTAAAATACTTGGGCATTCAGCTGACGAATAGATTCAACACTTTATATGCTGCCAATTATATGCTGCCATTACTGGCCATGGTGAAACAAGATCTTGCTCATTGGACCAAGATGGCCTTCACCTGGTTAGGCCGCATCAACATTGTAAAAATGTATATTCTCCCACGAATACTATAACAATGCCCCTACCTGGAAGCTTTTTTTTACCCAAGTGTCCGATATGCTGTCCGGATTTGTCTGGAATCAACGGAAGCCACGAATAGCTTTAAGGGTGTTGAGTCGCCCGAAGCATGCAGGGGGCCTAGGCCTACCAGACATTCAGAGGTACTATATAGTGATTGTCCTCCAGAGGGTACCCAATTGGCGCTTCCACACCCGGTCTAAACTCTGGGTCTCCCTGTAGAGATATATGGCGGGCAGGAACTTGTCTTATGCCCCACAGCTTTCTTGGGAACTAAAGGGGTTGTCAGATTTTACCTCCCCATTGACGACTCATGCTCTGACAGTATGGGATCTCATTAATCCGATTAATCCCTGTGTCCCCGTTGGCCTGCTGGGGGTTCCTGTGGTTCCCTTCTGGGGAACAAATAGCCTTTTTTGGTACTTGGGTGGAGGACGGTAGTGCCAACGGTAAGACCAGGGCTTTTTTTGAGCGGGAACGCGGGGGAACGCAGTTCCGGCACCTCCTGTACTGAATGTATGCAATGGAAAGAGGTTCTGGGGTGTGCTGAAGAGTCTATTGATACTGGCTGCTAGGGGATCTATTGTTGCTGGAGGGGATCTATTTTGGAAGAAAGGGGGTCTATTGTTGCCGGGGAGTTCTTCTGTTGCTCTCTGGGAATCTATTGTTGCTGGGGGGGTCAGTCATTGCTAGGAGCGATGCACTGTTGAGGGAGGGGTCTTTGTTGCTTGCTGCTGGAGGGTCTATTGATGCTGGCTACTGGGGAATCTATTGTTGCTGGAGGGGATCTATTTTTCCAAGGGTGTCTATTGTTGCAGTTGGGGGATCTATTGTTGCTGGGGGTGGGTCTTATGTTGCAGGGGGTCAATCGTTGCTGGGAGGAGTATGCTGGCTGCTGGAGGGTCTATTGATGCTGGCTGTTGGGAATCCATTGTTGCTGGGGTGGATCTATTGTCGCTGGGGTGTCCATTGTTGCTAGATCTATTTTACTGCCTTTCTTGTTATCATTAACGAATTCCATACAAAATACTTAGCACCACATAATGATAATTGTTTCTGCAGTCTCTAAAATGGGTGGTACTGGGGAGGTGGTGTAAGGGGTGTAACCAAGGAACGGTGCTCAGAGGTGGGTAGGGGGTGTAACCAAGGAACAGTGCTCAGAGGTGTGTAGGGGGTGTAACCAAGGAACAGTGCTCAGAGGTGGGTAGGAGGTGTAACCAAGGAACGGTGCTCATAGGTGGGTAGGGGTTGTAACCAAGGAACGGTGCTCAGAGGTGTGTAGGGGGTGTAACCAAGGAACGGAGCTCAGAGGTGGGTAGGGGTATAACCAAGGAACAGTGCTCAGAGGTAGGTAGGGGGTGTAACCAAGGAACGGTGCTCAGAGGTGGTTAGGGGGTGACGTCAAGGGTGACTTGGAAGGAAGGAGTTCCTGCACCTATTCTCTGAGGAAAAAAAGCCCTGCGTAAGACTCTTGAAACCCTGAGAGATCGCCACGGGGGTTTTCCTGTGGATTTTTGGAGGTATCAGCAGCTTCACCACTTTTTTGAGATCCATAGACGCTTCATCAGGGATGTCTCTACCCTTACTGGTACTGCATATGGTTTCCAAACTGTACCAACTGCTCTGCCACTTCCAAAACGAGGCCCACATATGTTAGAGTCTGGGAAAGATATCTGGGGCTTTAATTTACCTCAGCTTAGCTAACCCACCTTCACCAGCTTACTCGTTCCAGTTCTAACAATGCCAAAACCCAAGAAACAAGCTATGAGATCAGGTCACGCTGGTACCGTGAACCTGGGGACTTCGCAATAATTTACTCCTCTACCTCTGACTGGTGCTGGTAGGGCTGTAGTCACAGGGGAACTCTTTTGCAACTATGGTGGGAGTGCCAGGGAATTAGGCCCTTTTGGGAAGGTATTCGGTCCCAGATTAAGGACATTCTTGGCCTGGATGTCCCTCTCTTCCCGATTCATTTCCTCTTGCACATTCCTCCCATTGCTAGTTAGCCAATATAAAAAGAGTGGATTACCTCATTTGTTAAATGGGGCTAAATGCCTGCTCCTAATTTATTGGAAGCACGAACCCCTGGCAGGGATAAATGGATTTGTAAGGTGAATGAAATAAAGGAAGCGGAGGACTGGATCGCCACCTGTAGGGGCACCCGTGACCACTTCACCAGCATCTAGTCATCTTGGATAGACTATGTTTATGACCTGGGACAAGTGTCCTCTAGTTTATAAATGGAGTTGCTAGAACTGGCTGAGCCATCGCTTAAACACCACCCACGACCTCTGTAGCAATAAATTAAGACTTACCTAAGGTGCAGGAGGCGACTCTCCCCTTATTCGTCTGGTTTACTTTGCTTTGGAACTGCGGGCTCGGTGCTGAGATGATGTTAAAAGCGAGATACAAGGTTCTTTCCTGTCTCACTGTCCCTTTTTGTTCTCTATACTTTTCTTTCCTCTTTCTACTCTTATTCTCTTGGTCTTTTGGCTGCTGTTTTTACTATTTGTTCATGCATAAACAGTTAAGCCTTAGCGATAGCTGGTGTGCTGGCTAGACGAACAGATTAGGTAGTCAGTCACTGTGGGGGGGACCGACTCATCTGGGGTTGGTGCTGTTCTGTGCCCACGGTGTTCCGGCTCTGCCCTAAGATGACCCCGATGTAGTTGGCGTGCAGGGAGGATGGTTGTTGGAGGCTTTTTATGCCCCCCTCACCCAGCACCCCAGCTGGTTGTCTCAACCTTTCATCTACCTGGCGCTTTGTTATTACTGACTGTCCTAAGTGCAAATATCATTAGCAGAAGGAATGGTGGAGGTTTCCCTCACTACTGGTAAGGGGGAAACTCTACTTTCAACCAATTACATGTTTGTCGGTCCTTTTGGGTCTCTTGGACTAATGTTTGTACTGTATGTGTTTTATACTTTTGTATACATGACTCTTATAGCATATGCTTCTATGCAAATCAATCACTGAGATGTGATACATTTTGTTCGATAATAAAAGATTATACAAAAAAGATTTGATGGTGACTGTCTGTGGACTGCAGTCTTCAAGTCATTCCACAGATTTTGACTCTGTATTACAAAGACTGTATTTTTTATTTTTATTTTTAACATGTGACCAGCAGCAGAGGACTAGAAGCTCCTCCTGCTTATGTTTCCCTGCAGACAGGCTGGGAAAGAGCTGGGTCATTTGACAGCTGTATATCACATAAGAAATTATGTTAGATGTTTTTTTTTTGTTTTTTTTAATTGTTTTTATTGAAATATTTCACATAGTACAAAAGAAAAACAAAACAAACAAAACAAAGCACATATAGCTCAATTGCGTACAGTACACACAGGGAAATATCTGGTACAGTAGATTGCTGCAGCGCGGACATGTTAACAAGTATACAGGAATGGGGGTGAGGGTGTACCCGATATCATTCTAGGCGTAGCCCCAGTGAGCCCATAAGTCAGCTCAGCCGAGACCACTCACAGGGGTCAGGTCACAAGACAACTACTCCAATCATGCTATTCAGCCAGCAGTCTCAGACTCTGCCAGCCAGGCACGCCAAACTTTGTCGCATTTCTGCGGGCAGCCACGATTGGCATATGTGTCTCTGTACAGGGGAAGGCTGGTGTTCACCAGACGCCTCCACTGCACCAGAGAGGTTGGTGTGGGTTTCTTCCAGTGCATAGCAATATTTTTACGTGCGTAAAAAAGCAACAGACTGATCAAAGTGCGTTTTGCGGAGGTCAGAACAATGTTCTCAATTATACCCAGGAGACATACCTCCATTACCAATGGCAAATGAACCACAGCAATTTTATTAGTCATTTCCAGCAGCGCCTCCCAGTATTGTTTCACCGCAGGGCACCGCCAGAAGATGTGG
Source organism: Rana temporaria (assembly GCF_905171775.1). Taxonomy (NCBI): domain Eukaryota; kingdom Metazoa; phylum Chordata; class Amphibia; order Anura; family Ranidae; genus Rana; species Rana temporaria. The sequence continues at coordinate 86,131,258 of NC_053490.1, forward strand.
GAGAAGTCGCCAGGGGAGGCGCCGCACCTCCAACATTCTGGGGAATGTGCAGGGTTCATCTTGTGAAGCCTGTGTGGGGTGAAGTATGCTCTGTGAACAATCTTATATTGCACCAACCTCTCGAATAGAGACCAGTGTGCAAAAAGGGAGATCCCAGACATCATCCCAGTCGTCAGCGTCCAATGTAGGAATGTCACCCTGCCATCTGGATCGCAGCCCGTCAAGGGGAGGGAGAGACACAAAGAGCAGGTACATGTACAAATGCGAGGTGGGTTTTACATCACAGTTAAATCTAAGTGTCCTCTCCAACTCCTACTGGGCCACGATGCAGGACGACAGCGGGAACTGTGCTGTGAAAGCATGTGACAATTGGTGGTATCTAAAAAGATAATGGAGGGGTAAGTTAAATGTGGAAGAGAGCTCAGTGAAGGGTATCAACGTATTTTGTGAGACGATGTGTGAGACTAGTTTAACACCGTACTTCGACCACGCAAAGGGATCTAAAAGTTTATAGAAGTGGGTCAAGCTAGGATTTATCCATATCGGGGCATTAGGGGAAACTTCAGAGGGCTTGCACTTCTCAATGGCTAGACCAGTTCGCCACGCCCGCAGGGTAGTAAGCATGGAGGGGGTCGGGGGTACGGCGCACGGGGGGCCCCCGGAACAGCAAAAGCTGGAGGGCCTTCAACGAGCCAACCACCAAAGCCTCCAGGGCAGTGGATGCGTTTGTCCCATCCGGCCGCAACCACCAAGCCACAGTCACCAACTGGGTGGCCAGGTTGTACTTATAGCAGTCCAGGAATGCCATGCCACCCTGCGTCTGAGGCCTCATTAATATTGTAAAAATATCAAATGAAAGAGGAGAAAATTTGGTTCAACTTACGAAAAAAGGACTTGGGCACCCACTGCGGGGAGTGGCGGAAGTGGTAAATAAGCTTAGGGGCAATCTTCATCTTAATAAGATTCACCCTTCCCCAAACAGACAGAGGGAGATTGCTCCATGCCTTAAGCTTGGATTGGGCTTCTAGCAGTACCGGGGACAGATTAAGCGAAATATAATCAGAGGCTGAGGCAGAGACGTGTACACCTAGATATTTAAAAGAACTGACCCAGCAGAGGGGGCTATCAGGCGGGGAGGTGGATCTGGCCACCTGGTCAATCGGGAAGAGCAGGGACTTGGACCAATTCACCTTGAGTCCAGTGACCGAGGCAAATGTGTCAAGAACAGTCAGTGCACCCCGCAGCGAGGGGCCCGCGTCATTAACCACTTAAGCCCCGGACCAAAATGCAGCTAAATGCCCAGGCCAGGTGTTGTGATTCGGCACTGCGTCGCTTTAACAGACAATTGCGCGGTCGTGCGACATGTCTCCCAAACAAAATTGATGTCATTTTTTTCCCACAAATAGAGCTTTCTTTTGGTGGTATTTGATCACCTCTGCGGTTTTTATTTTTTGCGCTATAAACAAAAATAGAGCGACAGTTTTGAAAAAAATTCTATATTTTTTACTTTTTTCTATAATAAATATCCCCCAAAAATATATAAAAACATTTTTTTCCACAGTTTAGGCCAATACGTATTCTTCTACATATTTTTGGTAAAAAAATCGCAATAAGCGTTTATCGGTTGGTTTGCGCAAAATTTATAGCGTTTACAAAATAGGGGATAGTTTTATTCAATTTTTATAAAAAAAAAAATGTTTTACTACTAATGGCGGCAATCAGCGATTTTTTTTCGTGACTGTGACATTATGGCGGACTCTTCAGACATTTTTGGGACCATTGTTATTTTCACAGCAAAAAATGCATTTAAATTGCATTGTTTATTGTGAAAATGACAGTTGCAGTTTGGGAGTTAACCACAGGGGGCGCTGAAGGAGTTATGCTTCACCTAGTGTGTGTTTACAACTGTAGGGGGGTGTGTCTGTAGGTCTGACATCATCGATTGTGTCTCCCTATAAAAGGGTTGACACGATCGATGCAGCCGCCACAGTGAAGCATTGGGAAGCCGTGTTTACATACGGCTCTCCCCGTTCTTCATGCTCCCAGACCATTTCCGACCGCCGCATGTACCGGGGGGGGGGGTCCCGATCGGACCCTTGACCCGCGGAAAGGCAGGGACGTACATGTACGCCCATTTGCCTGTACGTGCCATTCTGTGGACGTATATGTACATGCGGCGCGTTAAGCGGTTAAGGAAAAGTAACATGTCGTCCGCGTACAGGGCCACCCTCTCCTCCAGCAAGCCCACCCGGAGACCTTTAATATGCGGTGAGGTGCGGAGAGGTTCCGCCACCGGTTCAATGGCAAGGGCAAATAGGGCCAGAGAAAGAGGGCAACCCTGTCTAGTTCCCCTGAAGAGCCTAAAGGGGACAGATAGTCCACCACCCAGGCGCACCGAGGAAGTGGGGGTCTTGTATATCACCTGGAGCCACTTGATAAAAAGTAAAGGGAATCCCATTTTACGCAAAGTTTCCCATAAAAAAGGCCACTCCACCGTGTCGAAAGCCTTTTCAACGTCTAACGAGGCCACAGTCCTCGTTCCTTCATTAATGTGTTGAGTGTGTATATTAGTGAAAAGCCTCCTGAGGTTCACCTCCGTTGACCTCCGGGGCATGAAACCCGTCTGGTTCGGATCTATCACCGTGGGCAACATGGGATATAACCGAAGGGCAAGAAATTTAGTCAGTATTTTAAAGTCTGTATTTAGAAGTGCAATGGGTCGGTACGAAGCACAGGAGGTGGGGTCCTTGGGAGGTTTGTATATCAGCGTCAAGTGGGCATGGTACATGGATGCAGGGAGACTGCCATCTGTTAAGCACATGGTATACAGATGTGCCAACAAGGGGGCCAGGAGGCCCACATGTGCTCTATAAAAATCCAGCGGAAGCCCATCCGGCCCGGGCGCTTTGCCCGGCGGAAAGGACTGGATGGCTTTCTGTACCTCTAGGGCAGTGAATGGTTGTACCAGGGCTTCCCTCTCCCGATCAGAGAGCCAGCCAAGCGCCAACGAATCCAGCAGAACGTTTAGCATCTCAGGCCGGAAATCCGAGGGCAGGCCAGAGGAGTATAGAGTCCTGTAAAAGTCATTAAAGGTCTGTAAGATGTCCTGGGGGGAGGACACAGTTCCACCCCCAGGGGTCCGGAGGATCGATATTGTCGTGAGGGGCAGGTCGTGTTCGGCCATCATGGCCAGCAAACGGCCATTTCGGTCACCTTGCTCAAAGGCCCTTTGTTTGCCCTTATGGATCTCCAGGCGTGTTGCCTCAGCTAAGTGCAGATGTAAGTCCCGCTGAGCCGCCATCAGCAGATCAAAATGATCCGAGGTGGGGTCCGAGTTGTACGTGTCAGTGCGGTCAGTAACTAATTGTTCCAACTCCCGAGTCTGGGCTGAGTGTTGCCTTTTGACACTAGCGATGGAAGAAATGTATTGCCCTCTAGTGTAGGCCTTAAAGGTATCCCAAACAATGTCAGGGGACGATGAACCGCATTCCAAAATTCAGTTAGAAAGGGGGGCAAGGCATCAGCTATATCAGGATGGGTGACCCACTGCGCGCCTAGCCTCCAAAGCGCAGCACTGCACAATGTCGGAGAGCGGAGCACCACCACTAAAGGGCTATGGTCCGACAAACCGCTGGGAAGATAGTCCGCCCCCAATACATCCACTAACAGTTCGGGGTTGGAGAAGGCCAAATCTATCCGGGATGCGGTCTTGTACGAAGCCGAAAAGCACGAGTAGGCTCTCACATCAGGGTGCTTCCACCTCCAGGCCTCCTCCAGACCCACCGCCTGAGCCCAGGCAGGCAGGTCAATACACCGATGTTTGGGCGGCGTAGGCCTGTCCAGGTCATGGGACAAAATGGCATTAAAATCACCCATTACCAAAACCCTCCCCAGGCAGAACGGCGTGATCCTGTCCTTCACTTCGTACAGCAGAGCAGATGAAAACGGGGGGGGATGTACAGGTTAACAATAATGTACCTCTGTGTCCAGAGTGTGAAGACCAGTATCACACATTTACCTAGGCGGTCCGTGTGGACCTCTTCAATCACGCAAGGAACATTTTTGTGAATAAGGATCGACACACCCCTGGCATATGTAGAATATGTGGCATGTATCGCACGTTGTATCCAGGGCTTCTTAAGAGTCAGGATCTTGCTGCCCATGAGATGAGTCTCCTGAAGTAGAATGAGCTGGGGCGAATGGGATTTTAGGTATTGAAAGAGGATGGCACATTTAAACTTAGAATTAAGGCCTCTGACATTCCAGGAAAGAATGGTAAAGGAGTCAGGTGAGCGGTCAGCTATCTGGTAGGGGGGGAAGGAAAAAGAAAGGGTAGCTATGTAGATACACCCCGGGACACCCCAGGAGCACCAAGATCCCGAGCACACTGCACTGCATGTTAATAACACTTGAGCATAACACATTCAGAGAATAGTAAAAGACATTGAGCTTAAAAAACAAAACCAACACAAAGAAAAACAAACTTCCCAGGCACAGGGTGCCTATCCTACTATGTTCCATCCCTCTAGCAACGGTCAGAGGGGCGGGAATAGTTTTTCCCCAAGAACAAACAAAAAACAGTGTAAATGAGCCCTACATGGCAGGCGCCAGGTCGCCCGCTTCAGCAGCCGGACGATGGTTATAGCAAAGACCTAGCGGTCAGGGTCCAGGCTCCAAAAAGAAAAGCGAGGGACAGAACAAAATAAAAGGGGGGGGGAAGAGCACAGGGGGGGGGCAGCAGTCCTGGAGTGCTACTGCGTCCGTGGGCCGGGGTAGTGCGCGTCTTAGTCAGTGCACTGAGCAACCAATCTCCTAATGACAGTGTCAGGTCAGATTCCCCGGCTGAAACAGATCAGAGTGGCAAGAAAAAAATGGAAAAGGAAGGGGGTTAAAAATGGAAAAAAAAAGAGCAAGGGGGGGTTAAACGGATCTCAGTTCCTAGTCCATACACGACTCCTCTTTAGACATGTCAGTCTCCTCACACCAGCCAGCAGCGGGAAGGGAGGGTGAAGGCAGCGGCGGCCATATTGAAAACGCGGGCAGGAATGGCAGAGTAAAAGTAAAAATAAAACCTTTTCAAAAGGAAAAATAAAACAGGGTGCTGTACTAAAGGGGCCACATCAGGGTTGCCAGTTGGGAACAGGTGGTAGAGATACCGCAGGGGGAAGTGATCGGTGCAACAGAGATACTTGCCGCGAGGTGAAGTCCATCAGCGACCCTCCAGCCATGACATAGCCGCCTCCGGATCCATGAAGAAGCGCGTACGTTCCCCCTCTATCACCCGCAGCTTGCTGGGATAAAGCAGACTAAACTTGAGGCCTTGGTCCCGCAGGCGCCTCCGCACCTCGGTAATGGAGCAGCGTCAGTGTTGTACCTCTGGGGAGAAGTCAGGAAACAGCCCTGTTGTAGAGCAGGTCCCGCTTCTCCCTGGCAGCCGCCAGGATCCGGTCCCTATCTCTGTAATTGAGCAGGCGAAGCAGGAAAGGCCGAGGAGGGGCTCCTGGAATTGGAGGCTTGGGGGGACCCTGTGGGCCCTTTCAACCACAAACGTAGGCGGCATGGCAGGCAGATCCAGGAGAGAGATCAGGAAGGCTTCTGTAAATTCTGCAGGCCTGAGGCCCTCCGCCTTTATAGGAACGCCCAGGACCCTGATGTTGTTCCTCCTGAGCCTATTTTTGGTGTCTATGGATTTCTCCTGCAAGGCTTTAACCTGCAGCTGTAAGGCATGCAGGTCTCTGGAATCGGCCCTGGTGGAATCCTCCAGCTGCGAGATGCGGCCCTCCGCCTCAGTGAACCGGGCCCTAAATTTGTCCATGTCGTGCCGGATCAGGCTGACATCAGCAACGAGGTGGTCTATTTTGACCATTACTGAATCCAGACCCTCCTTGATGGCCGCCAGGAGCTCAGCGTGCGAAGCGGCATAGGATGCCGACGGATTAGGGGAGGCTGGGGAGCTAGCCGGCATCTCCTGTGCGGGGAGCCTTGTGGGCAAGATGGCCACCGCGGCCCGATCACCGGCTGCCGAGGATGAACGGAGCTTACACGGAGACAGTGGAGGAGGCCTCGGGGTACCGGGTGCCTTCTTCTGCCCCAGGGTGTCAGGCAGGCGGTTGCTGGAAGGAGGAATCTGCGCTGGAATCAAGCCAGGATGAAGGTAGGAGCAGAGCTCAGGTAGCACGCGTCTGCTCTCTTTCACATCCCGGCCACGCCCCCCATGTTAGATGTTTTTTAATTAAAATAATTACAGTGCCATCATCCATATACAGAAATAGAAGGGACAATATAAATTAAACAGTGTGGGCCGGATTCAGAAAGAGATACGACGGCGTATCTCCTGATACGCCGTCGTATCTCTGAGTTCGGCCAGTCGTATCTATGCGACTGATTCAGAGAATCAGTTACACATAGATCTCCCTAAGATCCGCCAGGTGTAAGTGTCTTACACCGTCGGATCTTAGGCTGCAATTTCAGGCTGGCCGCTAGGTGGCGCTTCCGTATTTTTACGCGAGTAATATGCAAATGAGTAGTTACGCTGATTCAGAAACGAACGACCGCCCGGTGCTTTTTTTTTACGTCGTTTGCGGTCGGCTTTTTCCGGCGTATAGTTACCCCTGCTATATGAGGGGTAGCTAAAGTATGGCCGTCGTTCCCGCGCCGGGTTTTGAATTTTTTACGTCGTTTGCGTAAGTCGTTCGCGAATAGGGCTGGACGTAATTTACGTTCACGTCGAAAGCAATGACGTTTTGCGGCGGATTTTCGAGCATGCGCACTGGGATGTTTTCAAGAACGGTGCATGCGCCGTAAAAAAAAAACGTCAAATACGCGGGGTCAAGCATAATTTGAATAAAACACGCCCCCTACATCCCCATTTGAATTACGCGGCCTTACGCCGCAACACATATGATACGCCGCCGTAACTAAGGGCGCAAGTTCTTTCTGAATAAAGAACTCACGCCCAAAGTTAAAGAATCCGACCCTGTGTGTTTAGAATCACTTTAATGGGCCCTAAAATTGACATGTACCAAAGGTACTATGTCTGCCTACCCTGAACTTGCTATATGATCAATACTTTATAAAGACTATAGGCTTCATGTATAATGGGTGATCGATGAATTGTGTATAGTAACCTCAAAACAACCATTTAGTTTCTCCCTTTTCTTCATAGCATGACAAGAGGAATCTGATTGGTCCCTAGCAAAACCAAAAAAAGTAGCATTACTGTACTTCAGTCAGACCTCATAGTTGTGGCCCCTTATGTTTCTTGAAAAGACAGCAGTTCTTCTATAAAGTGTACCTTCTGCACCGACCACGCTGGATCCATTGAACATTGGGCATCCCTCATTTGACTACAATGACAGCAAATGTAATGCCTAAATTTAAACAAAGATCACATATGTCCCTTAACCAAAACTGCTCTACACATTATTTGATTAGGCTTAATGTGACTTAACTTCTTTGGTAATCAATCTTCTAATACCAGGAAGGGCATCAGGTTGTATATTAGGAGTTCATGCTTGTCACCATTAACTTTGTTTCGTTTTTAGACTTTTCAGTAATTAAGGCCAGTTCCCACCAGCAACTTCAAAAAAATCACCCCATCCCTTTCATTAGAGTTGCTGCTGCTCTTTTAAATTACTTTTGATCTCCATACTGATTAAATTAGGTTTCTGGGCCTCAAGTGAAATCTCGGGGAAATTATCTAGAAATCATGAAATCAATTCATTTACGCTGCTTTAGCCTTTTATAATTTGGCCTCAGAGAGGGATGGGCAAACAAGTGCAGACCCTATGAAAGTGTGCAGCCTGGGATGGCTTGCCAGCCTCCCAACTGCCTTTGAGAACCATCTGGGTCAATTTCCTTCCAAGTTAATGAAATGCAAATATACATTCCAGCAGTTCTTCAGCTGCAGGCTGCCCAGTTCATTAGCATGACAGAGGCTGAGAGATGAGGCCTGACCCTGTGCACTTCCCCTCAATCTCATTAAGTTGTAACTCTATCGTCGCCACATTCATGGTGTCTATTGACGTTGAAAGGCGTCTTTATCCTAAACTAGCTAAATTCACATTCAGTGTTTTTTTTTTTTCAAGGCCTACTCCTCTTCTTATATCCATATGAAACTGAACCCACTGTGGCTGCATTTGTCGGGTTTGAAAATCAGTCTAATTGGTTCTGTACTACAAACATTCATGTATAGTTATTTATATTTGTATTATTATTAATAGCGGTATCTGACACTCTCATTGTCTCATTTTAACAAACAAAATTGCAGTAAAATGAAAATGCTAGATTATATTATGTTTGCGCGCAATGCAGAAGAAATTCAACTACCACTTTTAAACAAGGGGAAACAAATGGCCATAAATCAGTGTTAAAATTCTCTTGACACTGATACCACCTAATTTTCTTAAGCAGGTTTGGTCACTGAAGCTCCCAGACAGGTCACAACGCTGGCGGGCCTCCTCCCAGCTGCAATGATCTTGCCACACTCGCTGGGGATCAGTAGAGTGCTTCTTCCCAGAGAGCCGGAGGCAGCAGAGTGGGAGATCCAAGATGGTATCGGAGAGAGCAGCTCCACAGCACCACGAGGCCCCCCCAGTCTCCCCCCGCTCTACTGCATCCCATGTCCAGGGCACAGATCTTGCTGACATCTTTGGTGATAGGGACATTTGTCAGCATCTCTGGTCTCTCCCCACTAAGGAAGACTTGGAGCGCTTCGCCAGCAGAGTAGAGCGGGCATTTAAACAGGACTGAGCATCTTAAAGCAGAAACCACGCAATTGGGGAACAGGCTCGAGACACTAGAGCAGAAAGTTGATGACACTCTGCCCACCATCTCTATTGTTAAGGGACCAATGCTCAGCTCAGGACCAGAAAATTTAGGCCCTTCTCTGTAACCCTTTGTTTTGACTTCTTTGTTAGCTGGACGACTTCGAGAACCGCAGCAGGAGGGCAAACATCCGCGATCGCATAGCTCCTAAAGATATAATCCCCACCTTGTGTGGCATACTCTATGAAATCCTGGAACTCACTGCTGCTGCTCCTGTTGAAATTGACAGAGCACATAGAGCACTTCAAAACCCATCTGATGACCCTGAGAACCCTAGAGAGACTATCTGCAAACTCCACAAATATACGCTTAAAGACCACTAACGCAAAAAAGCGTAAACGGTCTTTCTTTGATTATGTTGGAGCCTACCTGTTCTTTTTCCAAGATCTCTTCTGGTGCACCCTTATGCAACGCAGGGCCCCCTCGTAATCTACAGGCTGCAATCCAGGCCCCAAGCCTCACCTATAGATGGGGCTGGTCATACTGAGGACCAAGGATGATCTTTCACATTTCCTGCAAGCTCTAGGGCTGGAGCCCGTAGACTTCTCAGATTTGTAGATTTTAGCCCCACCAAAGATGAGCCCCTGGTCAAAAGTGACCATCATAGTTACATATTTAGTCAGGTTGAAAAAAGACACAAGTCCATCAAGTTCAATCATAAAAAATAAAATAATAATAATATCATACAATCACATATACCCAATTCTATACCCACAGTTGATCCAGAGGAAGGCAAAAAACCCCAGCAGAGCATGATCCAATTTTCTACAGCAGGGGAAAAAAATTCTTCCTGATCCCCTGAGAGGCAATCGGATATTCCCCGAATCAACTTTACCTATAAATGTTAGTACCCAGTTATATTAGGAAAGTATCCAGGCCTTTCTTAAAGCACTTTACTGAGCTGGCCAGAACCACCTCTGCAGGGAGTCTATTCCACATTTTCACAGCTCTTACTGTGAAGAAACCTTTCCATATTTTGAGGTGAAATCTCTTTTCCTCTAGACGTAAAGAGTACCCCCTTGTCCTCAGTGTTGACCGTAAAGTGAATAACTCAACACCAAGTTCACTATATGGACCCCTTATATATTTGTACATGTTGATTATATCCCCCCTTATTCTTCTCTTCTCAAGAGTGAATAAATTCAGTTCCTCTAATCTTTCCTCATAGCTGAGTTCCTCCATGCCTCTTATCAGTTTGGTAGCCCTTCTCTACACTTTCTAAGTTCCCCAATATCCTTCTTGAGAACTGGTGCCCAAAACTGAATGCATATTTCAGATGAGGTCTTACTAATGATTTGTACAGGGGCAAAATTATATCTCTGTCTCTGGAGTTCATACCTCTCTTAATACAAGAAAGGACTTTGCTCGCTTTGGAAACCGCAGCTTGGCATTGCATGCCATTATTGAGCTTATGATCTACCAAAACCCCCAGATCCTTCTCCACTACAGATCCCTCCAGTTGTATATACAGTATGTATGACGCATGCATATTCTTAGCCCCCAAGTGCATAACTTTACATTTATCAACATTAAACCTCATCTGTCACATAGTCGCCCAATTAGACAGTGCATTGAGGTCGGCTTGTAAATTGGCGACATCCTGTAAAGACGTTATTCCACTGCATAGCTTGGTGTCATCTGCAAAGACAGAAATGTTACTTTTGATCTCAGACCCAATATCATTTATAAATATATTAAAAAGTAAGGGTCCCAACACTGAACCTTGGGGTACACCACTGATAACCTTCGACCATTCAGAGTAAGAGTCATTAGCCACTACTCTCTGAATTTTGTCTTTAACCAAAGCCAGTTTTCTATCCATTCACAAACTGATATTTCCAATCCTGTAGACCAGCCTTTCTCAACCAGTGTGCCGCGGCACACTGGTGTGCCGTCAGAGGTTCTCAGGTGTGCCGCGGGATCAGGGGAGAGAAGGACTATCAGATGAGCCCTATCTCCCGATCCTCTGCCGAACTATACATTGGCACTGTGAGAAGCTCCATCAGTCTCAAAAGTGAAAGTAAAGTGCAGGGGAGTATGCTGTGCTCTCTGCTTCCCCCTACAGTGCAGTACCCAGCTGAATGAGGAAACTGGAAGGTACTGTCCTGCTAGAAGCTAGATTAGTTTTATACATGTGTGTGTGCATGTGCCTGTATGTGTGTGTGCATGTGCCTGTATGTGTGTCTGTATGTATGTGTACATGTGTCTGCTTGTGTGTGTGTATGCATGTGTCTGTCTGTCTATCTGTATGTGTGCTTGTGTCTGTATGTGTATGCGCGCATGTGTCTGTGTGAACGTATGTGTGAATATGTTACTTTTAATCCTGACCCCCCCATTCCTGTACCATCAGAACTGCTTTTGTAGGGCTAGTTTGTAAAAGCAGCCAGGACTGCTGCTCCTCTGAAAAGAAATCCATGCACAGATCGTTTTTCAGAGGCATTTGACAGGCGGTAAAGAGGCATTATGTTGCCTCCTCACCACCTGCTTTAAGCCCGTAAATGCAGCATCACTATACCGCAACCGTGCAATGCACACAGGTAGTTGCAGTGCAGCACCATTCACCCTGGGTATACCTCCAGCTGCATCCACAGCATGTGTACACCCCCAGCTGCTACATCTGCAGCTAAAGGGGGAGAAGTTGGGGGTGGTAAAAACAGCTCAACCATGTGGTTTTACCGCCCCTCCAACCTGACATGTGAACAAGCCCTTGGTTCACATCTGTGTGGCTGCGTGCAGGGCAGTCCATTAATTTCAATGGGCTTCCCTACCCACAAAAATGCAGGGAAAGAAGTTTCTGACCTTTAAAAAAAAAAAAAAAAATTCACTGCACCAATAGCACCCCACGTTTTCAAATGTGTGGGGTACCATTAAGAATTGACAGTACCCCTAAAGAGCAGAACATTTGTCTGTGTGTCAGGAAAGAGTGCAATTTTGCGTGTGCTCCGTGACACACAGTAACGTGAACCAAGTCTTGGACTGGGGTGCCTCAAGACTGAAAATACTTTTTAAGGGCGCCCCGACTGGAAAAAGGTTGAGAAACACTGCTGTAGACTTTACCTTACACATGAGCCGTGTATGGGGAACTGTATCGAACGCTTTTGAAAAATCCAAGTATACCACGTCCACTGCCACGCCTCTGTCCAAGGTTTTACTTACCTCTTCATAAAAAAAAAATCAGGTTTGTCTGACAACTTCTGTCTTTCATGAATCCATGCTGTCTGTTGTTTAACCCCTTAACGCCCGCCACACGACTATTTACGTCCACAGAATGGCACGTACAGGCAGAAGAACGTATATATACGTCCTTGCCTTCTAGCGGGTGGGGGGTCCGATCGGGACCCCCTCCGCTGCGTGCGGCGGGCGGATTCCCTCGGGGAGCGATTGGTCATACTGACCAAACCTGACAGTTTACAGTTGCTGGTGAGCGTTTAGATATTATATACTATTAATAACAGTACTAGCTATTTAGTTTTTTTGGCCCTGTAACAATATATGTAATTAATTTGTTTTTCTTGCATATCAATAGATGAAGATTTAATATAGATGGATACGGCGCCCTGACGACGCAACTCTTTGCAAAACATGTTGGCGACCAGCATCAATTTCATCTAACTAATCACAGCGGGCCATATTCTTAAAGAATTTACGCCGGCGTATCAGCAGATACGCAGACGTAAGTCCGATTCTAAGGCCGTCCTATGTTTAAGTGTATTCTCAAACTGAGATACACTTAAACATTCCTAAGATACGACGGCCTGCGCCGTTGTATCTTAGGCTGCAATAACTACGCTGACCGCTAGGTGGCGTTTCCTTTGCGGTCAGCGTAGAATATGCAAATGACTAGTCACACCGATTCTCTAACGTACGCTTGCCCGTTGTAGTGATTTTACGTCGTTTCCGTAAGCGATACGCGGCGTAAAGATAAAGATGCCCCCTAGGTGGCGTACTCAATGTTAAGTATGGCCGTCGTTCCCGCGTCGAAATTTGAAAATTTAACGTCGTTTGCGTAAGTCGTCCGTGAATGGCGATGGACGCCATTTACGTTACCGTCAAAACAAATGACGTCCGTGAGACGTCATTTAGCCCAATGCACGTTGGGTAATTTACCCGACGGAGCATGCGCATTACGATCGGCGCGGGAGCTCGCCTAATTTAAATGATCCACGCCCCTTACCAGGATCATTTGAATTAGGAGTGCTTGCGCGGGTGGACTTTACGCTACGCCGCCGCAAGTTTACAGGTAAGTGGTTTTGGAATCAGGCACTTGCCAGTTAAACTTGCTGCGGAGTAACGTAAAGGACATACGTTACGCCGCCGGAGATCTCTAAGAATATGGCCCAGCATCTTTTCTGTAACAGGGCAACAATTGATTTTATCTATTGTTTTATATATTTATAATAACATTTTTATTTTTTCTATAAAACTTTCTACGTTAAATTATTAGCTCACCTATCCTTGACATCACGCACCAACAAAAGTCCTATTTTACTGATGTGGCTTAATACCCACAAAGTTTGTCTCGTCCTATAATATTAATATATTTGAAGAGTTTCTTGGGGTTTGTCCTACTATCTTTTGCAATATGTCGTTCGTTTTGAATTTTTGCATCCTTGATTTCCTTTTTACATATCCTGTTATATTCTTTGTAACATTTAAACGACACTAGTGTTCCTTCATTTTTATATTTTTTAAAAGCTCTTTTCTTATAGTTTATAGCTTTTTTAACTTTGGCTGTGAGCCACAAAGGTTTTATTTTTAGCCTTTTAAACTTATTGCCCATGGGAATATACTTTGCAATGAGTTCACAAACAGTCTTTTTGAGGAATTCCCATTCCTGTTCCGTGCCCATTGATGCCAATATTCCCTCCAAGTCTAGGTCCTGGAGAGCAGCCCTCGTCCTTGGAAAATTTGCTCTCTTGAAATTAAGTGTTTTTATCTTTCACGTATGTGGTTTCAGCTAACATCAAATGAAATCATGTTATGGTCACTGCTACCCAGGTGTTCTTTTATCTGAACATTATTAATAAGCTCTGCATGGTTTGAGATTACCAGGTCCAACAGAGCATCATTCCTAGTTGGGGTCTCAATAAGCTGGACCATCTGGTTCTTCCCCTGGCCCTTTGGGGACCTGAGTGAGAGGTTGCCTGGAAGTATTCTCCTGCTGCCACCCTTAGAGACCTGTGTTTTTTTTCTTTTTTGCTTTGGAGGCCCTTTTTCCTGCTCATTGACTAATTTAGTTGTTTCATACTTGAAAGGACCGGGTTGTGTCATATTGGGGTTAGAACCCACCACTCTGCCTGGCATTTTCCATATAGGGGTCCTCCCATGCTTCCCACATAGCTGGGAGCAACTGCTGCCCCTCCAAGGCCCAGTGTGACTTTCAGCCGTAACTATTTATGTCCCCCTGCCCTTTTGCTACCATGGTCAGGGTGGGGACAAGACAGGCTCCCATGTCTCCCTGGTGTCTCTACCCACGTTCCATCCATAGGCCTTACCTACTCAGGTTCAAGCCCCCCTAAGGGGTACCAGATCAAAACCAGGGGATCCATGTTTTGTGGAGTTTTGCCCTGAGCCGGTCTAGTTAGTCCTCATCTAGCTTGTTATTTGATTACGCACTCTGTGTGATTTACAGTTTTTCTCTTTTCTTTGCCCCCCCCTTTTTTTGGGGGGCGCATCAGCACCGCATCACCCACACCTGGTCTGTTGGAACTGCAGGGCTGCCAGCTCGCCTTTCGTATCTGGTATGGCTTCACTCAAGCTACTGACTTATAACGTGAGGAGTCTCTGCTCTCCACACAAAGCAACCAATTGTGGTTGGAATTGAAAAGGTTGGGGGCCCAGGTGCTTTTCTTACAAGAAATGCACTTTACACAGAAGTCTCCTCCTAAGCTTCCTACCCATCTCTATAGCCAGTGTTTTTTAAGCAACCCCCCAGTTGCGAAATCCCAGGACACAGCGATTGCTGTCCACAAATCCTGTCTCTTCCACCCCTTGGATAGTTGCATAGACCCACAATGTCTTTGTGAAAGGCGTGATTGCAAACCAAACATTCACGTTTGTGACACTTTATGCACCCAATACTCAACAGTTCACTTTTCTTTGAGAGGCTGGCCGACTTCAGGGAGGGCTTCCTGATTTTGGTATCAGCCTATATCAGCCCTGACCCCCTTATTAACACGTCCCACCACAGACCCATACACTTGTATGCTTTCCTTAAACATTTCCGCAAGGCCCTGCAGATTCACCTCCTTGTTGACACTTGGAGGGCACTTAATGCTTCAGACAGAGACTTTAGCTACTACTCAAAGGTACATGACATTTATACTCACATAGATCTCCTGTGTGTGGACCATGGTGCTCTTGAGTTGCTGCGGTCATCTGAGATTGGAAATATCATGATCTCCGATCACGCGCTGGTTCCTACCACACTTAGCTTGCCAAGTGGGCCCCCAGGGTGTGTTCCCAGAGGCTGAATAAAAACCTGCTGGATGATGTCACAGTGCTCACAAAGGTGACTGACAACATCTCACATTACTTTAAATAAACTGGTGAGGGAGCTGTCTGGGGGGGGGGGGCACAAAGTGGTAGTAAAAGATGAGCTAAAGTGATACTAAAGTCTCAGTTTTTTTCTATAAAAATAACAAACATGTTTTACTTGCCTGCTCTGTGCAATGGTTTTGCGCAGAGCAACCTCGATCTTCCGATTTTTGGGTTCCTTGCTGGCTTTTCATGCCCTCCCCCCTGCTGAGTGCCCAAACAGCATACAGCTTGCTATGGAGGCACCCGAGCCAAGCCATTGCTCTGTGTGTTCATTCAGACACAGAGCCGCTGTTCGGCCCTGCCCCCTCCATCTACTCATTGACTCACTGACTATGATTAACAGCAGCAGGAGCCAATGGCCCATTCTCCCAACTCAGCCAATGAGGAAGGAGATTCCCGGGCAGCCGAGACACTCCTACAACATCGCTGGAACTAGATGGACCTTATTAGGGGGGCTGAGGGGCGCTGCTGCACACAGAAGGTTTTTTCTCTTAATGCATAGAATGCATTAAGATAAAAAAAAACATTTTGACTTTACAATCACTTTCATTTCCCTTGGGTTCCAAACTTAAAAAGGAAAGGCAGGCAGACTTCCGGTGGGTATTGACTGCCCTACAACAGGCTGAGCTTTAGCACAAACACAACGGGACTATTGAGGCCGTAACCACTTGAATGAGCTTAGGGAGCTGTTCTCACACCTTTTGGCAGGCCTTCCTTCCCTGACAGCAAAGCAACAGGTGAATCCGGAGTCTCCAATTTCTCCCTTTGAAATTGCAGCCACAATAAAGTCATTGCCCAGTGGAAAAGCCCCAGTCCCAATGGCTATACTAGAGCATACTACATACATTTTTTCCCATTACTGCTCAGCACTTTATGCAGATACTTCAACTCTTTCGCCACCGGCAGTCCGATCCCCCAGAAGCTCTTTTGACTCATATTGCAGTGCTTCCGAAAGAGGGTAAAGATCCAGCCCTGCCTCAAAGTTATCGCCCAATATCCCTGCTTAATGTGGATCAAAATCTTTGCAAATAACTTGACGAAACATTGAAGTATCACATATAATAGTGGGGACAACAGAATATAAGCTATCAGCTTACGTTAATGATGTTATATTTCATCTCATGGACCCCCTTGTCTCATTGTAAAACCTGATGCGGGACCTACAGCTCTTCGAGAGGTTATCCAACTTTTATGCTGCGTACACTCCGTCGGAATTTCCGGCAAGAAAAGTTTGATGTGAGCTTTTGGTGGGAAAGTCCGACCATGTGTAGGCTCCATTCGATTTTTTCTGTCTGAATTTCCGACAGCAAAAATTTGAGAGCTGGTCCTCAATTTTTCAGACGGGACAAGTTCTTGCCGGAAATTCTGATCATCTGTTTGCAATTCCGACACGCAAAAAACATGCATGCTCGGAATCAATTTGACGCATGCTCGGAACCATTGAACTTAATTTTTTCTCGACTCGTTGTAGTGTTTCATACGTCACCGCATTCTTGACAGTCGGAATTTTGTGTGACCGCGTGTATGCAACACAAGTTTGAGCCAAAATTCAGTCGGAAAGAAATCCACGGTTTTCTTGTCGGAATTTCCAATCGTGTGTACGCAGCATAAGATTAACTTCACTAAGCTTGAAGTTTTACCTATAACTCTGCTTGAGACGCTAACTTCTACCCTACGTGGGGCCTTTCCATTCACATGGGCCAAGTCTTCCCATAAATACTTAGGGGTTTAGCTCACCGACCACTTCAAGACACTATATTCTAACAACTACCCTGCGCTGTTGACCATTGTACTTAAGGATTTACAGACCTGAACAAAAACAGCCTTTTTGTGTCTGGGTCGTGCCAATATTATTAAGATGAATGTCCTCCCTAGGATGCTTTTCCTCATGCAAATGTTGACCATTCCCCTACCCAAAACCTTTTTCACTATGCTTTAGAGCATGCTCATTGAATTTGAGTGGAATGGGAGTAAACCCTGTCTAGCAATGGCCGTGCTCCAACATTCAGAGGGTGGGGGGGGTTTGGTACTCCCTGACATGAGACAATATTATATGGCTATTGCTCTAAAATGCATTTTGAATTGGTGCTTCCACCCTCATACTAAACTAAACCTGTCTATTAATTAGCACACCTGGGTTCCTCCTTTGGAGGCCTTAAAAATCATAGTTAGGACTGCAGTTACACAGAGTGCCGTGATGCTTGGCCTGCAGCTTCCCAGATATTTGCAAATAACTGCAACTAAACCTCTGTTTTAATTACATACAGTTAGACAGATTAATTTGGTTTAGTGCTTCTTTGGTTTGGTATTTTTGAGCCTGGTCATTATGGAAATAATTTTTATATTTCCATATATATACTTAATCGCATATTGCTAATCGCATCTCATTTAAAGTCCCAACCCTCCATTTTTTTGAAACCCTCATACTAAACTATGGGTCTCCTTAGAGAAATGCCTGGGGGCCGTAATTTATCCTATGCCCCATGGTTGCCCTGAGAATACAGAGGACAACATCTCCAGTAACGACTCACATTTTGCGAATCTGGGATTTTCTTAACCAATTTTTATCTCTGCCTCCCTCTGTATCCCCACTGGCCCCTGTAGGTGGTTTCCTGCGGTTCCCCCCTGGGAAATGCATGGCCTTTTTTGAACCTCGGGCTACTGATGGCAACCATGGCTGTGGTAAATATTTAGAAGATGCGCTCCGTACAGACCCTTAGAGAGAGATTTGGAGGTTTCCCCATGTATTTTTGACACCACAGGCAACTGCAATATTTCTTTGCCACCTGTGGATGCTCTATTAGGACACTATCTACTCTTACCCCATTTGAACGACTGTTTATAGTGAATGAGACCTTACCCCAACTTGTCTCGGAGATCTATAAACTACTGAGTTCCACCCCCGCTGCCTCAAAACCTGCTTTCATTCGAGAATGTGAGCAGGACTTTGGGACAGACCTTTCAGCTGACCAAATTCCACATCTCTACCAATTTACGCATTCTAGCTTAATTGACTCTAAGACTCAGGAGACCAATTATAAGTCGCTGATGCTTTGGCATTGTGTACCTAAAGCCGCGTCACGTATATACACTTCAGTCACAGATCTTTGCTGAAGAGGTTGCGGCCAGCGTGGCACGTTCCTGCACTCGTGGTGGGAGTGTTCCGCGATATGCCCTTTTTGGTCAGATATTAAAGATCAGATAACAGCTATCTTGGATCTAGATGTCCCATTGTCCCCGGTTCTTTTCCTGCTCCATATCCCAACCCTGCCGCTTAGTCATTATAAGCAAAGTGCCTTACAGCACCTTTTAAATGCAGCTAAGAGACTAATTCCTATTTACTGGAAAAGGGCTCAGGTTCCCAATAGGGAGGAATGGATCAGGAAGGTGAATGTAAGCAAAGAAGTATGTGGCGACATGTAAGGACAGACGGGATCGCTTCTCTAGTATTTGGGCGACATGGAAAGATCACATCTTTGACCCTGCTCAGGTCCCATCTAGTTTAGACGTTGCTTTGTTGGAGTTAGGAGAGCCCTCGTTGAAGGTTCCTCCTTGAATAATGCAGCCATTACCCGAGCCTTGTTCTTGTATTTTTCTTGGCGTCTTATGTCTATTAATGCTATTTTTTCCAGCCCACCGGATTGGTGTGGGTGCTTGCAGTCCTGGCAAATTTTGAATACGCCCCTTCTGGTTATGTACTATGTTTTGCCCGTTTTTTTTATGTTTCTGTATATCTTATTCAATTTTGAGGCAGACAGTCCAGGTCCCCATTTTTTGCTTCCACTGAGATCCCGCTTGCGGGAAGATGGCCCACCTGGCTTGGGCAGGCTTTCTTTCTGTAGACAGACAGCCTTAATCCTCAGTTATTTACTTTTCTGTATCCTGAGGTACTCAGGTTGGATGCAGAAACTATGGTACCTGGCGAACTCATATTTGCACTTTAACTTTATTTTAATAGGAAATGGTACAGCCTTGTTACTGAGGTTGAACATTGACATTCTCTTGATAGCTTCTAATGTTTTTTTTTTCTCTATGTATTACCCTGTTCACGCTTCTTATGCAACATGTGTCGCTCTATTTTTTTTTTTTTGCTTTCCTTCTTTTTGTTTAAATTTTTTTTGTTTAAACGTGGTCTGCAGACCACGTTAGCTCTGAGGAAAGGGGTACGCCCCCGAAACGCGTCAGCTATTACATCAACTGATTGGTTCAAACGATTATTCGTGTTCCACTGACGATGCTGGACATCTGCTGTACTTATTTTTAAAGCCTGATTTTAACTCCAATTTTGTGAGTATAACCATTGATTTTACTATTGGAATAAATATATTTTATCAGTATCACACGAGGTCGGTGCGCCCTCCGCTCTCTTTTTTTCTCTTTTATAGTTTCATGAATTCCCACGATTCTGAGGAGGGCTGCAAGACTCTAGATGATAACTTTTAATTGAACTGCACCACTTCATAGTACTCCCTATAAAATATCAGAGCGCAGGAGACTTGTTCTTGTATATGTACAATGTTACACTACACAATGTTGGACTTCTGTCCATGTCCCCACTGCAGATTCTGCAGCTGTGGTGGCAACTCAGCACATGCTCAGTTTTCAGTGACATTCTTTGCTGAGCAATTTCTCCCCATCACATATGAGCAGCCCACGTGACTACAGAGTCACATATGTGGGCATATACACAGCGGTAAATGACAGCCCACTCTCTCCCTCCTCCTCCATGCCTACTAACCATCTTGATTGATGTAGGCTTCACCTCCCTGGTATTCTAACACACAGCCTGCAACTGGCAGAAATCCACCCACATCATGTTATTTCCACAAAATAATAAAGATTTAATTTCAAATATATGTGTATGACATTTTAAAACAGTTTATTGATATTATTTACTTATTTGTACTCTGTATTCCAAAGATTATTATTTATTTATTTATTTATTTTGAACATGTGACCAGCAGCAGAGGACTAGAGGCTCCTCCTGCTTATGTTTCCCTACAGACAGGCTGGAAAGGAGCTGAGTCATGTGACAGCTGTATATCGATTAGGAAAAGGGTACTTTTTTGTTAATTAAATAATAACAGTGTCATCATCCACATACAGAAATAGAAGGGACAATGTAAATTAAATAGTGTGTTTAGTATCACTTTATTGCAGCAGATGAAAAACACATCATGCTTGCTTCCCCTCAGTGCCATCAGCCCAGAACTGATGGAAACCAGTGGGACCATGGCACCCATCTACTGTCTGGAAGTAGCCATATCTCCTACATGGAAATAAGACTAAGCAACGACCCCATACATATAGCCAATGTTGTTAAGAACTGTCTTCACTGTAAAGAAGAACAAGGAGTCCTGGAAGTGATGATTTGGCCCCCACAGAGCCCTGATCTGAACATTATCAAGTCTATCTGGGATTACATGAAGAGACAGAAGGATTTGAGGCAGTCTAAATCCACAGAAGATCTCTGGTTAGTTCTCTAAGATGTTTGGAACAACCTACCTGCCGATCTCCTTCATAAACTGTATGCAGGTGTACCTAGAGGATGTTTGGAAGGCAAAGGGTGATCACATCAAATATTGATTACATTTGGGTTTCTCTTCTGTTCATTTACTTTCCATTGTGTTAATTAATAAAAAATAAAATATTAACTTGTCTATTTCTGAAAGCATTCTTAATTTACAGCATTTTTTCACACCTGCCTAAAGCCTTTGCACAGTACTGTATACATCAAAAAGTGCAGCGCAAAAAAAGTTTTCAACCATATAATATGATCTCCTTGTAAATATAAAACAAGTGAATATACAAATTAACAATGTATGTGCAAAAGAAAAGTCCACTTGAAGCGGTTGTATACCCGCTTTCACATTTTTACCTACAGGTAAGACTATAATAAGGCTTATGCCGCGTACAGACGGTCGTTTTTTGCGATGAAAAAAAAACGACGTTTGATGTGATGAAAAAAACGACGTTTTTGAAACTTCATTTTCAAAAACGATGTAGCATACAGACCATCGTTTTTTGCAAAATCTCTAGCAATGCGCGCTGACGTCCATCACGTACGACGGGACTATAAAGGGTAATTTGCATGCGGAAGACGCCCTCTTTTGCTGATATCGTGTTGCTGCGTGTTAGTAAAAGTTTGGTGAGAGACGATTCGTGCTTTTCAGTGGTTGTGCTTAAAATTTCGTTTTCTGTCGTACAGTTTGTGTATTTGTAGTCGGATCTGTGATACAGTGCTTGTATTTAGGACGTATTTGTTTTGCAAGTGCGTTCTTGTGTGCACGTTGCTGTTTTGCAGGTCGTTCTTCAGAGGCCTTTCTGTACTTCAGGGCAGAATTTTTAGTCCGATCTGATTTGACGACCGTTTTCTAGCCATGTTGCGGGTACGTTCTCGTCGCCGAGATCGTGCTGTGCATGTTGTTATGATGTGTGCTGCATCCCGGCTCCGGTCCTTGAGGAGGAGGAGAAGGACTTTGTGGGCCAAGAACTGGTTTCTTTGCAGGGACCAGTTCTCTCATATGCCTCTGCTGCGGGAGATCCAAGAAAATAACCCTGATGATTTCAGGAATTTTCTTCGGATGTCTGACCCCGTATTCCAGCAGCTTTTGGCTTCGGTGTCGCCATATATCACCAGGCAGGACACCAATATGCGGGAAGCCATAACTGCTGAGCAGCGGCTAGTTGCTACGTTGCGATACCTTGCAACAGGGAGAAGTCTGCAGGACTTGAAGTTCTCGACGGGCATCTCCCCCCAGTCTCTGGGCGTCATAATCCCGGAGACGTGTTCTGCCATAATCCAGGTTTTGCAGGAGGACTATATTAAGGTAAGTTCTGTCCTTTAAATGCATAGACTATGTTTCTTCTTTTGTTTTTTAAACAGTCCCTAATTAACCTTTTTTTAATAATATGCTGGTAATGTTACCTTTGTCTCCATGCATGTATATTTTTTTT
This sequence comes from Rana temporaria, assembly GCF_905171775.1. Taxonomy (NCBI): domain Eukaryota; kingdom Metazoa; phylum Chordata; class Amphibia; order Anura; family Ranidae; genus Rana; species Rana temporaria. The sequence goes on from NC_053490.1 coordinate 86,153,581, forward strand.
TTTTTTGGGTCCTACATGCATTTTTTATCTAGCCCACATGTCCATTTTGGGTTATTTTGTTAGTGGCAAACCCACCTAGCTTAGTCCCTATATCCCCCTTGATTTTTTTTCTCCATTGTAGTGCACGACCAACCCCCCCCCCCCCCCCCAATGTTATTTTTGTAACTGTCTATTTGTATTAATTTGATGTTAAACCATCATTTTTTGGAGGTCACAAACTGATCTTGGGGGGGGGCCCCCATCACACTTTTATGTTAATTTTTCTTACCATGAGAGGGTGTGATTAATCTGCTTAGTGATCCCTTAATATTGTTGTTTTTACAATAATACCTGAACTAATATTTTTTATTTTTAGGATCCAATAATCTTTGCTGATATTCTGTTAGTAATGTATCTTAAAAAAAAAATTCTGCTTTATTTACAGTTCCCCACAACACCACAGGAATGGCAGACTGTGGCAGCGGACTTCTCTCAGCGATGGAATTTTCCAAACTGTGGAGGAGCTATTGATGGCAAGCACGTCCGCATCGTGCCACCACCCCATTCTGGATCCCATTATTTCAACTACAAAGGGTTCCACAGTGTCGTACTGATGGCGGTGGTGTCTGCCAATTATGACTTTCTCTATGTTGATGTGGGGAAAAATGGGCGGATGTCAGACGGCGGGGTCTTTGCCGAGACCGAGTTTGCCCAACGGCTTCAGGCGGAGGACCTTGCATTGCCACGTGCGGAGGATAATGAAGAGGGGCTGCCCTTTGTTTTTATTGGTGATGAGGCATTTGCCTTGGGTCCCCACCTCATGAGGCCATTTCCCCAACGTGCCCTCACCCATGAGAGGAGGGTCTTTAATTATAGGCTGGCCAGAGCCCGAAGAGTGGTGGAAAATGCGTTTGGCATTATGGTCAGTCGATTTCGCTTGTTTTTAACCGCCATAAACATGGCAGAATATAAGTGGAACAATATTATTTTATGTTGTTGTATATTACATAACTTTCTACGAAGACATTCTTCAAATTATTTGACATTATTGCCTGATGAGGGAGTTGATGTCCCAGAGGCGGCCCATGAGGCAGGCCATCCAGGCTTGGCCCCCCGAAACGCACGTGCAGTGCGCCAGGCATATGTTGACTATTTTATGGGTAGGGGGGCCATTCCAATGCCTGATCTTTGGTGAATGAACATAATAAATATTTTATGCAAGAAACATTGTATTTTTTGTTCTTATTGTTTTGAATGTTTGTGTATTTTCTTTGTCTCCTAGGTTATCATAGTTGCATGTGTTTTGGATGGACTAAATATCCTTCCTCGTTCTATGTTCCCAGCCTAAATTTCACTTTTTTTTAGGTTTAATGTCATCATTGATCTAAAATAACAAGCCACAAATATATTGATCTGCATAATTTTTATTTTACATATTTTGTGAAACCAAATTTTCAGTCTCACATGTGTTTTTTGGTTGGTCGAACAAGTAAAATCACATATTATTTTTTTTTTTTTTTTTTTATTTTTTTGATCAGTAAACATAGAAAATCTTTTTTTTCATTTTTTTGTATTTTTTTGATCAATCAACATATATAAAATCTTTTTTTTCATTTTTTTGTATTTTTTTGATCAATCAACATATATAAAATCTTTTTTTTCATTTTTTTGTATTTTTTTGATCAATCAACATATATAAAATCTTTTTTTTCATTTTTTTTTTTTTTTTTTGATCAATCAACATATATAAAATCTTTTTTTTTATTTTTTTGTATTTTTTTGATCAATCAACATATATAAAATCTTTTTTTTCATTTTTTTGTATTTTTTTGATCAATCAACATATATAAAATCTTTTTTTTCATTTTTTTGTATTTTTTTGATCAATCAACATATATAAAATCTTTTTTTTCATTTTTTTTTTTTTTTTTTGATCAATCAACATATATAAAATCTTTTTTTTTATTTTTTTGTATTTTTTTGATCAATCAACATATATAAAATCTTTTTTTTCATTTTTTTGTATTTTTTTGATCAATCAACATATATAAAATCTTTTTTTTCATTTTTTTGTATTTTTTTGATCAATCAACATATATAAAATCTTTTTTTTCATTTTTTTTTTTTTTTTTTGATCAATCAACATATATAAAATCTTTTTTTTTATTTTTTTTTTTTTTTTTGTTTATTCAACATATATAAAATTTTTTTTTTCATTTTTTTGTATTTTTTTGATCAATCAACATATATAAAATCTTTTTTTTCATTTTTTTGTATTTTTTTGATCAATCAACATATATAAAATCTTTTTTTTCATTTTTTTGTATTTTTTTGATCAATCAACATATATAAAATCTTTTTTTTCATTTTTTTTTTTTTTTTTGATCAATCAACATATATAAAATCTTTTTTTTTATTTTTTTGTATTTTTTTGTAATTCAAGAATGAGATGAAATAATTTTTTTTTTTTTTTTTTTTGGTTTTTTTCACACCCTACCCAAAACATCCAGTAAATTTTTCAACTGGACCTCAACACTTTTTGCATTTTTGATTATTTTCCGGGCTGCTATCTGTAGTTCTTCATTTTTTTCCCGGCAGGACCAAATTTCGGCAATGAGGAGCTGGGCAGTGTCCCTGTCAATTGAGGAGCCAGCACGAGTTGCTCCTGAAATGTGCAAGCAAACCATGTATTACAAATATGTTTCTCCTACATCTACATTACCTGGGTATCTTTTGAATATGATACTTTACCAGATGTGGTGGCAGGTTCACATTCATCAAGATCCCTCGGGGGTGTGGCTTGTGAACTTGCGTCCTGCCTTGATGCTTCCTTTCGCCCTACGAGATTGAAGAAAGGGAAAACACAATGGAAAAATTTTAGATGAAACTTTAGCTCACAATTTTCAAACAAATAAATCCCTATGTGTATAAATCCTCTGCTGAGTACACTGTCCTTTTTGTGCATATTTTATATCGAAATTATTAAGATCTAATTAGGTAAACATGTACATAAATGTTTACAAATTGATGTCACATTAAACCCAATAAATTTATTGTAACTGGAATATTTGGGAACACAGGAAATGGTCGTATGAGTCGTCGTTCGTTATAACATAAATCAGACAAATACGTTTTTATTTGTGGCTGATACAGTGATTGCACTACAATTTGTCCATGTGAAATAGGCATGTTGCAAATTATCGGGAATCTCGTCGTTTTATATTAGTTAAATTAACGAATGAACGACAACACATACGACAATTTTTAGTGCCCACACAAATACATTTCAACCTGAATGGAAAAGCACATGGCACAAAGAACAAACACCTAAAATTAGGGAACATAAAATTCACTTACTTTTTGCTCGAATCAATCTTTTTATTGCCCGAAGTTGCTCTGGCTCTCTTTTTTTCAGGTCTGACCACCTCTTTCTTATTTGTTCTCTTGACCTGCGTTCACCAAATTTCAGCCGGAGCCTTCTGATTACTTTATCAGTAATGTCCGCCTTAACCTTATTGGGGTGCAGGTAAGGCCCGTGCTTCCCATCATAATCTTCATTAGTGAAGATGGTGACCATCTCTACCATCTCCTGGAATGCCATGTTTTTGGCCTTGTACCTCCGCCTGGATCTTCCTGTTGCCTGGGCCTGGCCTACCTCATGTCTTGAGCCTGACATTTTTTGCTGCTTGTCTTCCAACACCATAAATCACACCCACAAAAAAAGAACGAGAAAGGGGCGTGTAAAGGACGAGACGGAACGTCAGGGGCGGGGTATCGTGCGTTGCGTCACACGTGCGCAGTGTTTAAAGGGATCCGACGTCATTGAAAGCGACGTATACAGTCTGAAGAAAAAGGCGGAAGTAAACGATCGTGAAATACGACGGTACGTAACTCTATTTTTGACATTTCTATTACTGAAGAGTGGATCAGTTTGTGGGCTAGATGATATGGTGTAAAACAGGGAAATGCAATTCTCGGACCTCCAGCTGGTGCGGAACTACAAGTCCCATGATGCATAGTGAAACTCTGACAGCCACAAGCATGACACCCAGAGACAGAGGCATGATGGGACTTGTAGTTTTGCAACAGCTGTAGGTCCACTAATTGCAGATCCCTGGGGTAAAAGCTTGTTGTAGTAGTAGTGGCTTTACTGACACTTTGTTTTTTATTTAATTTTTACATACAGAAATTATGGACCCCTTCAAGGAGCCAGAATTTTTCACGGAGTTTATACAACGCTGGAAAGAACTTCCTGTGCTCTGGCAAACAAAAAGCAAAATCAACAAAAACAAAGATGCCAGGAAGCAAGCACTGGAGACCCTGCTTGCATTTGTTAGCCCAAGGCTCCCACACGCAACTACTGACACGGTCAAAAACAAAATTAATTCGATTAGGGGCACCTACAGGACCCAACGGTCACAAGTCCTGGCCTCTATGAGATCTGGAGCTGCAGCTGACAGCATCTACAAACCCAACCTGTGGTACTATGGTCAGATGCAGTTCATTGATGACCAGCTCGAAACACGGGCATCCGTGTCTACCCTTCCCCCAAGGAATCAGTCCAGTCTTCCCGGCAGCCAAGAGCAGGCTACATCTGATGAAGATCTAGACTTCATGGAGGACACAGATTGTGACCCATCGAGCCAGGTATTGCATTTTAATACTAATTAATGAAATGCAAAGTATAATAATGATTAGAAATGTAGGTTAGAAGTGGTGTAAAATTTAGCTGAGTTGTCAAAACATTGGTAAAATAGCAATAGCCAATACGGCCAAAACAGAATGGGGACAAGATACATAAATGCAGAGGTCATAATGATTGTGGGTAATTTTATGTTACGCCATTAGGGGGGTAAACGCTAGACACCTGGAAGGGGTCACAGATATCTAACAAACTTTGTGTTCATTAACATTTTTTCTACTTTTTTTTAACTAAACAGACATTCCTAGCTTTGAGAAACGCACCCTACTTAGCAGGTTCAGTCAGCATCAACCCCCCCCCCCCACACAACTCCAGGGGGCAAATATCTGAAGCTGGGTAAGGGGCAACATAATTAGGGATGGCGGGCCTCATTTAAATCTATTTCCGCATTCACTTCGCATATGTCATGATTTGTAAAATGTGTGTGATTAATGAAGCCAAAAAATTAAATAATATCCTTTTTTTTGTAGACACACACAGAGCAAAGCCAGGAGGAGGCAGGCCCCACAGGGAGCCAGGGTGAGGCAGAGGCCACTCGGAGCCAGGAGGTGGCAGGCCCAACAAGGAGACAGGGTGAGGCAGAGGCCACTCGGAGCCAGGAGGTGGCAGGCCCCAGTGGGATACAGGAGTCACGCAGGCGGGATTGCATCTCCCAGATCCCTCCTTTTCGCGCTCCAGGAAAAAGAACAAGGAGACTGATGCAAATGGAGGAGGAGACCCAGGCCATTCTCCGTCAAGCAGCTGCGGCCATCAGAGAACAACCATCTGAGGAAGAGGGATTCGCAGCGCTCATCGCAGCCAAGCTACAAAATCTAGAGCGGGCCCAGCGTGTGCGCTGCGAATATATCATATTCAAGGCCATAAGCATGGCCTCACTGGGCAACCTACATGAGAATATAGATCTTGGGCTGATTCCCACTCCTGTGCTTTCTGCTCTTCCTGCTCATTCTCCTGCTCCTGATCCTTCTCCTGCTCCTTCTCCTACTCCTGCTCCTTCTCCTACTCCTGCTCCTTCTCCTGCTCCTGATCCTTCTCCTCCTCTTCCTGAGCCTGCTCTGGTTCCTGCCACAAACTTGGCTCATGAAACCCAGCCCCCGAGGAGGCAGACTGCAGGGAAGGCTGCAGGGAAGGCTGCAGGGAAGGCTGCAGGGAAGGCTGCAGGGAAGGCTGCAGGGAAGCCTGCAGGGAAGCCTGCAGGGAAGCCTCAACCAAAGAGGAAGAAGTGAGGAGATGGTGCCCCTAATCCCAAAACATTGGCATTGCCAGCCTGGATTATTTGCTTGCTGGACCCTTGCCTTGCAAAATCCAAGCAGGGTCTCCTTTACTTTATTCCGGGCTTTTTTTTTTTTTTGTTTATATGTTTTGGTTTGACAGATGTGTTTAAGTTTATTTTATTTATTTTATACATGAATAAATGTATTTGTTTGTTTCTGAAAAAAGTTCACATGTGTTTTTTTGAAACATATATAGAGATCATTAGTGAGGAGGCAAACACATTTCACCAAAAAAAAAAAAAAAAAAAATTAACAAGGGACAACAACCTCCTTGTGGGTAATTTGCATAATAAGATATTATGTTGTTGTGGTGACTTCACACACTCCAAAATAACAAACATTAAACATGGTATTCATTTGCTCAAATACATTAAACAACCCAAAATAAAAAAGGGACATGGAGATGTGCATAAACCAAAAAAAAAGAAAATTAACAAAAATAATTCAAAAACAAAAAAGGTTGTCAGAACTATGTAACAAGATGAGCCACAACAAACTAGGGTTTTAGTGTAGCATTTAAATGCATTGTGTCAAATGCTGCGCAGTCTTTTCTTCATTACTATTAAAACGAACGAATGTGCTGAAGCCATTCTGGACAGTAGATTTACCACAACAAGCGCTCCCGTCTCAGAAATTGCTTCTGAGCAGGCGCGGGTTTAAAACGTCGTTTTCAACGTCGTTTTGCCCACACACTATCATTTTAATTGACACAGAAAACGACGTTTTGAAAAACGACACAAAAAATTCGAGCATGTTCGAATTTTTTTTTGGTCGTTTTTCTCAAGACATAAATCGACGTTTTCCCCACACACGGTCATTTGAAATGACGTTTTTCAAAACGTCGTTTTTTTTCATCGCAAAAAACGACCGTCTGTACGCGGCATTACAGTACCTGTAGGTAAAATGAATATCTCTTAAACCTGTATGGTTTAGGAGATATTCACCTTACAGGCAGCCGCTGACATCAGAGCTCCTTGATGGAAAAAGGACTCCCATGCATGCAGGATCTGCGAACCCAGAAGAAACGCAGAGGGAAACATGTCAGCTCCCTCAGCAGTGATCGGGAGCCAATGCCGGCACTTCGTTCTATGGTAAGTATTTCATAATGAGTTAGTATTCGGTGCATACTAGCTCACTATGCCTTACAGGGTTTTTTTTTTTTGCAGGTATGCAACCGCTTTAACAATCTCCAGTGTGTGAAAAGTATTTTCTTCACTCATAATAAACAATGTAAAAAATGTCTTCCACTGTGTCTGTGAATTTACCAAAATGAGGGACAAATGAGGAGGAAGGAGGGACAGAGGGACATTGCTCGAAATCAGGGACAGTTCCTCGAAATCAGGGACAGTTGGGAGCTATGGTGATTCTGTTTTTTTTTTTTTTTTCTGACATGTAGGTGTTATAACTTTTACTTGGATGTTATAAGTTGCACTAGTAAATACTGCTGGATAAAACAGAAACTGTAAGGCCTCGTACACACGACGGGACCAGTCCGATGAAAACGGTCCGTTTTCCTCGGACATGTCTGCTGGGATCATTTGGTCTGATGGCTGTACACACCATCAGACCAAATTCCCCGCGGACAGGATACGCGGTGACGTGGCGGCGACAATGACGCGGCGACGTACGCGACCCCGGAAGTTCAATGCTTCCACGCATGCGTCGAATCACTTCGACGCCATGCGCGGGTTCTTGGGCCAGTTCTCGGTTGTACTGACCGTCGGACATGTCCGACGGACAGGCTTCCAGCGGACATGTTTCTTAGCATGCTAAGAAACATTTGTCCGCTGGAAACCTGTCCGGTCGGCCGGAAAATTGTTCGGTCGGCCCTACACACGACCGAACATGTGCGCGGAAACTGGTCCGCGGACCAGTTTCAGCAGACATGTTTGGTCGTGTGTACGAGGCCTAAGAGATGACAGAAAAGTGAAATAAAAGGTATAAGGTATTTTTTCATTGGGTGTGCATGTGTCTGCTCTCATTGGGTGTGCATCGGGGCTGGACTGGGACAAAAATGTGGCCCTGGACTTCATCCACACCGGCCCAGGGCACAACACATCAGGGTACAGGGCACAGCACATCAGGGCACTGGGCACAGCACATCAGGTCACGGAGCACATAGCACATCAGGGCACATTATGGTGCACATTGTTTACCAGCCAGCATGCAGAGTAGCGCAGGAAGCGTGTGTAATATGTTCTCTCTCCTGTCACAGCACTCACTCGGCTCCCCCTCCTCTTTTCTCGTCCATCACAGATGATGTCTCAAGCAAATGGGGATGGACGAGAAGAAAGGAGGGGCCGCCAGGGAGCAGCATGAGTGCCGTGACCGGAGCGAGAACATATTACACACGCTTCCTGCGCTACTCTGCATGCTCACTAAATCTCGATCTACCCGTCAGGCGCCAGCTGTCAACGATTGACGGGTAGATCGCCACGGACCTCCGACCGGCCCACTGAGCCATCGGCCCACCGGCAATCTCCCGGTAGTCCCGATGGCCAGTCCATCCTTGGTGTGCATGTGTCTGCTCTCATTGGGTGTGCATGTGTCTGCTCTCATTGGGTGTGCATTTGTCTGCTCTCATTGGGTGTGCATGTGTCTGCTCTCACTGGGTGTGCATTTGTCTGCTCTCATTGGGTGTGCATGTGTCTGCTCTCATTGGGTGTACACTTGTCTGCTCTCATTGGGTGTACATGTGTCTGCTCTCATTGGGTGTGCATGTGTCTGCTCTCATTGGGTGTGCATTTGTCTGCTCTCATTGGGTGTGCATGTGTCTGCTCTCACTGGGTGTGCATTTGTCTGCTCTTATTGGGTGTGCATGTGTCTGCTCTCATTGGGTGTACACTTGTCTGCTCTTATTGGGTGTGCATGTGTCTGCTCTCATTGGGTGTACACTTGTCTGCTCTCATTGGGTGTACATGTGTCTGCTCTCATTGGGTGTGCATGTGTCTGCTCTCATTGGGTGTGCATGTGTCTGCTCTCATTGGATGGTCATGTGTTTGCTTCCACTGCATATCTCAGCTGCCGCCCTGTGTGTCTGCTTTCATTGCATGCGTTTGTTTTTAATGCATGTGTCTGCTCTCATTGGGTGTCTCAACTGTCACCATATGTGTCGGCATTCAATGCATGTGTTTGCTTTTACTGCATGTGTCCTTTCACACTGCATTTGTCTACTAGCACTATGTGAGTCTACTTTCTCAGTTAGGATCAGATTTTACTGAATGCGTCTAGTTTAAGGTTTGGTTCATACTAATGTGATGTGCTTATGGTTCAATTTTCAGTGTGATTATGTAGTGCAACTTTGATGTGAATTTGCATGTGGTTAGCATACTCTATGGAGCCAAATCACACTAAAATCACACCAAAGTAGCACAGGAACCTTTTCCAAAATCACACCACACAGAGTCACATTGATGCAAACAGGCACCATTGAAAATAATAGGATTTGACAGTGCTTACTGTATGTGCATGCTCTGACTGCATTGGCTCTGATCACCTGTATATGCAGAGACTGCTTTCATTGCCTGAATCACCTACTTATACAGCCAACAGATTCATGTAACAACTCTTACCATAAGGTTATCATGGTATTGCAAAGCATTTGCATGCTCTGACTGTGTGTGCCCTGTGTGCTGTCTGTGTGTGGTCTATCTGTGTGTTGTGACTGGTTGTGTTCTGTCTGTGTCTTCTCTGCATGTCTTATCTGCTTCAGTTGTATACATCTATTCTGATCATGAATATCTTCTCTGACTGCATGCATCTGCTCAGGGCCGTTTGAAGGAATTTGGGGGCCCCCAAGCACCCCCCCCGCACGCAAAGCCTACGTTAGCGCTATACTAATTTTTTAAACCCATGTTCTTACCCCCCTCCCTTGTCCTTATGTTTTTCTAATTTCACCTCCACATCTTCCCTGTAGGCTGCCGCTGTAGCGTGGCCAAGCTCCTCTTCCTCCTGTCAGTCCGGTGTTCTATCATTATGGGTCCCCAACCCCCTATCAGATAGTGCCTGGGCCGGGCCAGGTACCGCGTTGTACAGGAGATTCAGTTTCCTGTGTTCCCGGCCGGACTGAAAGGAAGTGAGCACTCCAGGAGGAAGGAAGAGGAGCTCGGCCACGCTACAGCCTGGGAAGGAGAAGTTGGGGGCCCCAGGCCAGATTGGGGCCCCAAGCAATTGTTTGTTTTGCCTGTCCTGTAGTGACGGGCCTGCATCTGCTGTGACAACATAAATCTGCAATTACTATATACAGTATGTGCTCTGATTGTGAATATCTGCTCTGACTGCACGTATCTATTATATATTATAAAGATAAACTGCGCCAAATAAAATAAACAAGCAACAATGAGAGCCTGTGCTCAATTGTAGTCTCTGAACCCCAAATAGGACCTTGAAAGGGGGGTAAAATATAATAAAAAGTCCCAAAAACAGCAATGAGGGATCACAGCGGACCCCAAAACAGGTTAAACGAACACCACCGTGCAAAGGGCTTCTTGTGAGGAGACCACCACCTAATGGACAGCCGCTTACCACAACCAAGGGGTTAATGAGCCTATAGATGAATCCATCCAGGGACTGCAAGCCGAATGGGGTTCCACGACCAGATGACCAGGATACGATCAATTCCTCACAGATAGACAGGTCCTCGATCTTCTTCTACTGTTTGGTTCAGTTTTATCATGAGGCCATCTTGCATTTCTTCTTTAAAACATAGTGATCTCCTTATTTTATAGGTCCTTGAGAATGCCAACTGCCCCTGGAACCAGCTTATCAGCTTGCTGAGTGATGCACAGTTTCGTGGACAGAATTTTTGGTCTTTTCTTCTATTCAACCTAAGAAAGGTTAATGGATAGGGATGGAAGCTGCTTTAGAATTTCCTTTTGCTGTCCATAGCCGTCCTCGTCTCACCCTTTCTTAGGGTGACTGGAAGAAAAGACCAAAAATTCTGTCCACGACACTGTGCATTACTCAGCAAGCTGAGTGATGCACATTTTTATTATATAGTGCCAACAGTTTATGCAGCGCTTTACAATGTAGAGGGGGGACAGCACAATTACAGTACAGTTCAATACAGAAGGTACAGGAGGGCCCTGCTAGTAGAGCATACATTCTAAAGGGAGGGAGTGGTGGTACAAAAGGTAATAGCTGCAAAGAATGATTTGATGGTGGTGGCTCTGGGACAGTTGTTGTGGGTGTGGGATAGGCTTCCCTGAATAAATGAGTTTTCAGGGATCTCCTTAAAGGTGGACAGGGTAGGGGCTGATCGGACATACCAGGGCAGGGAGTTCCAGAGGATAGAAGAAGCTCTGGAGAAGTGCTGAAGGTAACAAGGGAGTTGGCTTTACCCGGGGCAAAAGTGGTTAAGATTCAACAAGACAAAAATGTCAATAATAGAAGGGCAGCATTTTTTTTCATAAATGGCATACAACCGGTATTCTGCGATTTGACATCATCATTAATTTTTGGATTCACTTTTATTCATATACTTTGGTGCTTTGATGGGGAGACTCCCATTGAGAAGCAATAGAGATAAGCGGGATCCGGATTGTGGGATTGCAGGCAGCAATCACACAGTGACACACAGCCATTGCTTCATCCGGTCTTCACGCCACGCTGGAGCCTGAAGAAGATGGAGGGAGGATGTGGTTGAAGCCAACACTCTTACTAGGTGCGGAGAAGAAAAAAGGCTCCTCTCTGAGTGCTGAGGCTCTCCCCCTCCTCGGCAGCGGCTCAGATGCGACTGACGTGACTGGTTGCTAGACGTCAGACGGCATAGGCCATAGTAACCAGTGCAGCGAATAGTAGAGGCCAAGCCAACGGTGCAGCTCCACTCACCTGCTCCTTCCATCTTCTCCAGGCTCCAGCGTGGCGTGAAGACAACAGGGTCTCTCTCGATGCCGCTGCTGCTGATGATACTGATGTGAGAGACTTGGAAGTCAGTCAGTAATATTTTGATTGGAGTCAATGTATTTGTCTTATTGAAGACTTAAACTGCATGTAAATGGTGCCAAGTCAGCAGGTGACCATACTATTTAGATAGACTGGGTCTAAGGAGCAGTGGTGTCACTAGGGTTGATGTCACCTGGTGCGGTAAAACATAGTGTCACACCCACCCACAATTGGGCTCTGTCCTGTCTAGCCTTCCACAGTCCTGCAGGGTGCTGGGCAGGCTAGTTTCACACAGATGGGGTAACACCATCACAGTCAGATATCACTTGCTACTTGATGATGTCCCCCCTCTGGCAGGTGTCACCCAGGTGCAGTCTGCACCCCAGGCACCCCCATAGCGATGTCACTGCTGAATTCACAAAGCGGCATTTGAAACAGATCACCATCAGGAAACCTGCCTTATGAGATGACGTCCAGCCATCGTTGGAGTGAATGTAGACAGGAGGAGGCTACAGGAGCAGTATATTAGTATATTAGGAGTTTCATAACTTCTATATACACTTTGCCTTGATCACAAAACTCCACAAATCCCCAAAAAGGTGCAGCGCTTATCACAAAAACAAAAATGAACTTGAATACATAGAAAAATTCAGTCCTTTCAAAAAATCCATGCATAAGTGTTGATCTATAGAAAAAAGAAAGTCCACAAATGTGCAAAAAAGTGCTTCCCACGATCATAAACCAGAAGACACACTTCCAAAAAAGCTCCAAAGAAGAAAAGCAATAGGACTCCCCAAACTTCCAGTGGAAGTAAAAGTAAAGGTGGCTGCTTACCTGAGGTTATTGGCTTTCAAACGATTGAAAATCCGGAAGCAATTTAGGGGAAAACCCACAAATGGATCCATGGATCCCCAATGGATTAATGAAAAGACAGTCCTCAGCTTCTCGACTTCACTCTCAATACATGATGACATAAAATGTAAAAACTCATAGTGCAGTATGTTCTTATAAGAGTTTATTAAAAGCATAAACAAAATCACTCACATTTAAGATGAAAAAGACAGTCATCACAATGTCATAAAAACAAGTTCCTTCTAGCTGGCAGCCGATGTACATGGTGATGTCACGGCACCGCCCTGTGCGTTTCGTCATACGTTTACCATTGTCAGGGGCATGGCTAGTGAATTATATGTAGTAGGTTTGCATCTGTTGACCTGTGCCAACAGCTTTTCTTTTTTTTAACTTTTTATTTATATCTAGCGCAGATTTTCACATGGTTATAAAGCTTATAACATGCAGTTGTGATTACTTGTGTATTATTTACCTCTGCACAGATACACTTTTATGGGAATATGGACAAAATGTAAGATTCTCTATAAGCTCTAGATATTTATTTAAAAAAGAAAACATTTTATTCTGCATCTACAACATGCATTTAGTGGAAGTAAAGAAACGCTGAATTGAGTTATCCTTGGGGCTTCCTGCAGGCCAGATGAACAAAATTCATGTTGCTTAGCAGATTAACCTTAACCAGCATTAGAAAGGATCATCACACGCATTCCACCATGGTAAGCGTTCGTAATGAGATGCAATAGACGAGACATGATTTCCAATTAACTTATGTTTGTAATGAGCTGAATGAGAAAGATCTTTGCATTTTACATTAATTCCCTATCATCTTTTGTTCCAATATTTATATCTTAGCACATATCACCTTTTAATTGGCTTTGCAAATCACCAATTGTGCTGGGCCATTTCACTGAATCACATATAAAAGTATCTTTTGTGTAGTGTCCACGATTGTTTCAGCTTAGGTCTTATTTATGAGATTAAACAGTTTTTGTTCTGCAACAAGTTCAGCAACGCTAAAAAAAGAGAACGGGTATTTATATCTTTGCTTTCTTCCTATGTTCTCGCTGCTTACAAAGTATTCCGTAGACTAAGAGGGATTTGCTTTCAATGTATAGTTTCCACTAGATTTACTTCTGTAAGGACTATAGGAAATTTAGCCATTTGATCCACAAGGGATTACTTTGGAGAAACAGACTACCTAATCTTCTCTAGCCCATTGATTGATGGTGGTCAGTTCGATTCCCCGCTATTAGCTGTTCAACCAGCAGAACATGGGCGACAAGATAAATGGTGCCTAGTCTTAGACAATGTCCTTTAACATCATTCTTCCTCTACTGCCTTTAGAAATATTAGTGACTTATTTAGTATTAGTATTGAGATACAAAAATGAAAAACTGAATACTGTATAGCTGAAATCAGTCTAAGTTCATCCCATTGTAGGTAACTTGGAAGTTTTTTCAATATATTTATTATTAAAAATGAAAGCCCCGCTGTAAGAAGACCAAGAAATTCTGCACTGTCGCTGTCTGACACCACTGACACCACTGGGGGGAATTTCCCCTGACTTCTTGTCCCTGTGACAACAATTTAAGAAATTAGGTGATTGGGTTTCTCCAAGACAGGACAACCACTTTTCTTTGTTACTATCGTCATTTGAGAGTTTTTCCTTCATGTTCTGTTCCTATGACCTTATATCACTGGGCCAAGAAGTTAAGGTAAAGCTCCTCAATGGGACACAGATGGCAATAAGAACCTCACGCTCAGGCTGCATAAACAGTAACAAATGTTTTTTTTTTTCCTATACTATTGTGTTCCAGCTAGGGTAAAATGTCCTGTGTTGGCCTCTGGAGATCGGGACCACTGCTACACACAATGAAGGGATGCTCAGGGAGCATGAGAACTGTGCATGGGCGTGCCAGACCTCTGTAGATCTGGACCACCACACTGTGTTGAGCAGTGGTCCAAATATCCAGAACCCAGCACATGGCATTCTAATCCTAGCTAACCATAGTCAGCCACCACAATAGTATACTACCATAGTCAGCCACCACAATAGTATACTACCATAGTCAGCCACCACAATAGTATACTACCATAGTCAGCCACCACAATAGTATACTACCATAGTCAGCCACCACAATAGTATACTACTATAGTCACCCTCTACAATAGTATACTACCATAGTCAGCCACCACAATAGTATACTACCATAGTCACCCACCACAATCGTATACTACTATAGTCACCCACTACAATAGTATACTACCATAGTCAGCCACCACAATAGTATACTACCATAGTCACCCACCACAATCGTATACTACTATAGTCACCCACTACAATAGTATACTACCATAGTCAGCCACCACAATAGTATACTACCATAGTCACCCACCACAATAGTATACTACTATAGTCTAGCACGCCCACACTTGAAGTCCCAAAAACTGCGCTCATAGAGATAATGATCTAATCTAGAGCTGCCACTTAAAGTAATTTAGAAATACTAAAGGTATTTTAAATATAAAAATAGTGGCGCTAATGTAACAATATTATAGTGAATCAAATACTAAAGCAATATACAGGGTGGGCCATTTATATGGATACACCTTAATAAAATGGGAATGGTTGCCGCCATGGTCACCACCCATCTTGAAAAGTTTTCCCCCCTTACATATACTAATGTGCCACAAACAGGAAGTTAATATCACCAACCATTCCCATTTTATTAAGGTGTATCCATATAAATGGCCCACCTGGATGTATCCATATAAATGGCCCACCCTGTATATTTATATAACTCCAATAACACCATGTGATAAGTGAAAAGTTATATTAAAAATAAACAATGAAAAATATAAAAATAAATAAAATCAAAGTCCATAATAATAATAATGATAATGATCCAGGTGGTTAACTCGGTGATAATTCTTCTATGATAAATATCTTAAAAAATCTTCCACCACACCGTTTGTGACAGTGATTCCGCTCCCCTTAAGAAAACGCACTCACCAAACTTAAATGCTCGGCATACGCACTTTAAACCCACCAGGGTTAACAGTACCAGGGTTAACAGTACCTCCAATATCCTCCACATGTAAATGAAAATAAGTGCTTCCAATAGTGTGATAACGTAAAATCTATCTATATATATAAAACTCAGTGTGTGTATGTATGTATGTTCCAGCATCACGTCCAAACGGCTAAAGATATTAACATTAAACTTGGCACACATGTTACTTATATGTCAGCAACAAACATAGGATAGGTGGTTTAACCCTTACCCACCCCCATTTGCCATGGTCGGGGTTTTTCTTTAAAGTCCCATTCAACTCTATGGGAAATACATGTTACTTCATAACTTCCAAACGGCTGTACATATTTCGATAACACTTGGTCACATGTTACTTATATGTCCACTTAAACTATAGGATAGTTAATTTATCCCTTAACTACCCCCATTTGTGAGGGTCGGGGTTTTTGTTTAAAGTCCCATGCAAATCAATGGGAAATGTATGTTCCCACATAACTTCTGTACGCCTGGAGATATTTCAATAATACCTGGTACACATATTACTTATATGCCAAATAAAAATATATGACAGTTAAATTAACCCTTACCTACACCCTTATATAAAAGATGGGTATATTTATATTACTATGATTTTCCTCCCCAAAAGGTTAAGATAGGAAGACCGGGCAACGCCGGGTATTCAGCTAGTTTATTATAAAACGAAATCTTCAACCATTAAACTTACATCAATCCAGTCACAATCACCATAAAAAGCAAAACTCCTGTTGGCAATCTGTAGCGGTGTATTGTGGTCACGGCGGATTCACGGTGTGTACTCTAAGCCTCACCCTCACTCTCTCGTCAGTATCAATACGTTACATATGGTAAGTGTCAAACGTCACAGATGGTCGCCTCAGGGCTGTACGGGGCTATTGCTTTAGTATTTCATTCACTATAATATTGTGACATTAGCACCACTATTTTTTCATTTAACATACCTTTAATATAATAAAATTATTTTGCTTTTCCCATGACTCAGAATCCAGAAAGTCAGTGCAGCACTGGATGAACGATGCAAGGGTCTGTCAGGAGTCCAGAAACTCATTGACCTTTTATACACACACACTAATTACAAGCAAACAGAACACAGGTGAGGATGGTTACCTTTAATAGCCATTCAAACCCCTTTGTGTCAACTTGTGTGCATGTTATCAGGCCAAAATCACCAGGGTATGTAAATTCATATTCTCTGAAAAATGGCTAAGAAATCATAAATTCTGCCAGGGTATGTACATTTTTTAGCTCAACTGTAATTGTCAAGTGGAAGAAAAATGATAATTGCTTTTCTACATTTTTTTACAAAATAAAAAATGTGAAAAGTGTGGTGTGCATTTGTATTCAGCCTCCTTTAGTGCCGGTTCACACAGGGGCGGATTCAAAGTCATCCAAATCTGAAGCTGCCTGCACGGCACGAACTTGGCTTGCAAACGACTTCTTTAATAGAAGTCAATGCAAGCTGACAACGTGGTCATTAGATGGTGAACGGTGGCGTTTTCATTGATTTTATACTTTTTGTAATTGATCATTGTTTATTCATACAATTAATACATTTCTATTTTGTTACAATTAACTAGTACAATTTCTCATACACTATGGGGGTTATTTACAAAAAGCAAAACCACTTTGCACTACAAGTGCAAACTACAAGGACAAAGTGCACTTGAAATTGCACTGAAAGTGCACTAGGAAGTGCAGTCGCTGTAAATCTGAGGGGAAGATCTGAAATGATGGGAATCTCTGCTGATTTTATTATCCAATCATGTGCAAGTTTAACTACTGTATTTTATTTGCCTTGCATGTCCCCCTCGGATCTACAGTGACTGCACTTCCAAGTGTACTTTTCACTTGTAGTTTGCATTTATAGTGCAAAGTGGATTTGCCTTTAGTAAATAACCCCCTATATCTCTATGGCTCTATATGTGGCATCTTTTTCTATGCCTCTCCATTTGGTATAGCATCTTTCCTTCATTGTACTGCCAGCCACTGAGCCCCACCCAACAATACGTGAGTAGATGAGTACAGTATCTGGTGTCCTTTATTGTTTAGTTTGATTTTCATACCTTTTCCTGTCTTTCCTGGTGAAAGTTACCCTTGCAGTGACTTCACCTCTGTACTGCAAGGTTTAACTGCTCAATTGGTGTAGGGTAATCATATTGAGGTGACATACCAATGGTCCTGCATGGTAGGTTGAGGAAGCCACGTGCTCACCCATGTCCCAGAGTGGCATCAGACCATGGAGGCATGTCAGGGGAGAGGAGAATAAGGAAAGCAATCCAGACAGGAGTTCAAATTTGCAATGATTTTTGACCCTTTTGTTATTTCCAAGTGCAACTGTCATTCATTGCAACGAAGGAAGAGGTGCTTTTTTCCAGTTCAATAAAAGTCTGTTTTCACTTCCACATATAGTTTTCAGATGCCTTTGTGCACACATGGCAGTGCACAGTCACGCTTTCTGATTTATTATTATTACCTTGGAAAAAAATGTGTTTCTCTATTTTCTATTTCATTCACCCCCTTGTTTTTTCAGGTATACTATCCTTGTTAGTTCCCCCTACTGTACATTAACCACTTCCTTACTGGGCACTTAAACCCCCTTCCTGCCCAGAGGACTTTTTGCGATTCGGCACTGCGTCGCTTTAACTGACAATTGCGCGGTCGTGCGAAGTGGCTCCCAAACAAAATTGACGTCCTTTTTTTCCCACAAATAGAGCTTTCTTTTGGTGGTATTTGATCACCTCTGCGGTTTTTATTTTTTGCGCTATAAACAAAAATAGAGGGACAATTTTGAAAAAAAATAAAATAAATTTTTACTTGTTGCTATAATAAATAGCTCAATTTTTTTTTTTTTTTTTTTATCCCCAGTCTAGGCCGATACGTATTCTACATATTTTTAGTAAAAAAAAAAAAATCGCAATAAGCAACTGGTTTGCGCAAAAGTTATAGCGCCTACAAAATAAGGGACAGAATTATTATTTTTTATTTTTTATTTTTTTACTAGTAATGGCGGCGATCTGCGATTTTTATTGCGACTGCGACATTATGGCGGACACTTTGGACACTTTTGACACATTTTTGGCACCATTCACATTTATACTGCAATCAGTGCTATAAATATGCACTAATTACTGTATAAATGTGACTGGCAGGGAAGGGGTTAACACTAGGGGGTGAGGAAAGGGTTAAATGTGTAGCCTATTGAGTGTTCTAACTGTGGGGGAGGGGGGGTGACTGGGGGGGTGACCGATCTGTGTCTCTATGTACAAGAGACACAGATCCGTCTCCTCTCTCCCTGACCACCGCTGTCTGTGAGAGCCGGCAATGAGAAATGATCTCATATGTTTACATACGAGATCATCTCTCATTGGCCGCACAGATCGCCTAGCAAACGGCCACTCCGATTGGCCGTTCACGGCGATCTGTGATTGGCTGTGTCCAAGGGACACGGCCAGCACAGGAGTTCCCCGCTGCGCGCTCGGGAGCGCGCGCGGGGAATGCGGAAAGGGGCGGACGTCAGTTGACGGCGCCTCAGAGAAGTAGAACCACCCTGCGGCCGTCTATAGTTGTACGGCTGTCGGGAAGTGGTTAAAGGATAATTCAACTTTCATGGAAAAAACTATAGCAAATAAAAAAAAAAAAACAATATAATATAAACATATAAAATTGTCACAAAGGCCATACTGTAATTTACTGTTATTCAAAATTACCTTTTCATTTCAAGCTACAGTTCTGTAATTTTCTGTAAACTACAATGTATTGTCAGATTTTAGGCATCCTCTACAACAGAGATGTCATTTTGGTGAGATATGCCCTAAGGGATTGTGAGAAGGGTCTTACAGCGTCTGTGCAAATGGAGGTATACTTCAAGCAGAGCATGCTCATCAATACCCAGGATCAGCAGGGCACTGCGGTCATGTGAAAAATCAAATATTAGGCCGTTCCCCGACTTAGAGATGAGGTTTACTGTATGCAGTAATAAAGTGCAGAGTTCCTCAAAAAGTGACTTGTCTCATGTCACTACACACTGTAACTTGTATGTTGCATTAGGAGGGAAGTGCTGAGCCTTACGCCCACTCCAGTCCAACGTACCTCTGTTATCTCACTCCCAGTAACAGAATGGGGTCCCGCCAAGCACAGTGTGGACCTTATGTGTGCTCATTAACTCCTTTCTTCCTGTACTTCGTGATCAGGCTTTGTTTCTCCGTAACGCTAGTCTGCTCCCGGTTACCATGGGAGACAGACTGCTAAGGAGGGAGCCAGAGCATCGAACCCCTTGCTACCAAAGAACCTGTCACCTAACCAGGTACCGTGTCTAATGACTGGATGCTTGTAGAACATTCTTCCCTTCGGTTTCCCATGTCAACTACCTTTTCTTCCTTGTCTTGATGAGTTAACCTCTTGTGGCTGTGTCACTCATATCCCATTGTGCTTTGCAGACCCAGGTTCTTTTGAATACGCCAGAACCAACATGCACCCCTTTGAATAACTTCAGACCAGGCTTGAAGCGATTGAAACAACTTTACTGTCAAACTTAACATAACAGCATAACAGGCAAAAGTCCTTCTCCTAACTAATCCTAACTGTGGCTGCCCCAGCATACATGCACAGAAAGAGTCCCCTGATCCCTATACTTGGTTTGCTACTTAATTCTGACCCCTGCACTCTGTGGGTTACCCCTGAACTCTCTGCATTACTTAATTCTGACCCCTAAACTCTGAGTGTTACCTAATCCTGACACCTCAACTCTGTGCATTACCTTAATCCTGAGCTTTTACCTCAGTGTGCTATTTAATCCTGATCACTGAACTTTCTGCATTACTGAATCCTAATCCCTGCACTCTGTGCGTTACTTAATTCTGGCCTCTGAACTCTGTGCTTAACGTAATACTGAGCCCTGAACTCTGAGCATTACCTAATCCGATCCCTGATCTCTATGCCATACCTAATCCTGGCCTCTGAACTTTGTGTGTTACATAATCCTGACCCTGACCTCTGCGCCTTACCTAATCCTTGATTCTGAATTCTGTATTCTTTACTTAAACTTGACCCCTGAACTCTCTGCTTTATTTAATCCTGACCCCTGCACTATGTGTTACTTAATCCTGAACTCTCTGTGTTACCTAATCTGGACCCTTGTAATTTATGCTTTGCTTAATCCTGACCCTTGAAATCTGCGTGTTACATAATCCTAATCCCTTCACTCCGTGTTTTACTTCATCCTGACCCCTGCACTCTGTGTTACTTAACCCTGACCCCTGCACTCTGCTTGTACTTTAATTCTGACCTATGCACTCTATGCTTTACACTTTCGTGACCCATAGCAGCATAGTTTTAGGTCTTATTTAAGGATACCATTTTAAGTCCTGCATGCTGTTAACTCATTTTGGCCATGAACACAATTCACCATTCATCACGCACCTGGTGGCCAATTTTTGGGTGTGTGCTTCTGTGGAAATGGTCAGTAGGGTGTCCCTGGATTTAATTGAAAATCTGGTAACCTTGTGCTACTTGCGATTCAAGTGGATATAAACTGCAGATTGCCATAACAATGGTGTGCACGTGATTTTCATTTCAAGACCTCCTTTTTCAGATGACTAAAAATGAATTACGGATTGTGCTCCCTTTTATGTTCTATCTTTATATATGGGATTTTAATTTTGAAGAAAATTGAAATAATTTTTTTCTGCCCTAATTCCAGAGTAGTAAACTCTGCTGTAAGCTATTGTAATTTGTACTAATTGCTAACGTTCTGTGGTTTCTCCCACCGATGTGTACATCACCACAGGACACAGTGGTGACATAAAAGTTGACGGGTGGAACAACCACACAAATAAATATATTACATTTTTGTGTTTGGGTTTAACACCACTTAACTGTTTAAAAAATGGTATTTATTTATTTTATTATTAGTTTTTTTTTTACAAATGTGTGCTATCTGTCTTTTACCATATATTTAGAATCAGGTAGCTCTCTCTGTTATTTCATTGTACATTGATGTAAGTGTGGAGAATTTCAGTGGGCTGGTGAAAAGTGCCACAGATAAATTTGAAATTGGGATCAAAGCCTAATTTCTCCCATTTCAACTGACTTTGTGGGCTTTTAAAAACTTAGGTCAAATCAATGAATTTAATGAAGGCCCTCAAACACAATAGATTTCCATTGCTTTTTGACCTATATAAAGAAAAGTCAGTCCAGGTCACAAAGCTTTAGTAGAACTTTAAGTAGTTAGTACACAAATGTGACAGAACATTAAGAATCCCAGAGTCTTGCAAGTCTCATTGACAAGCCGTTAAAAGTATTTCAAATAGCTGCATGACTGAACTGTGATAAGGTAGTACCATTGTCTCCCATTGTCTTCTTTCTCTTCAAATGAAAACTTCCCCCAAAAGGAACAAGGCCATGAATGTGAAATGTGTTGTCTGCTATACTGTGCTCACAATCTCTTTCAGTGCACTGAGCAGTGTTCATGGCTGACAACTTTTCCCTGAGATTTATATCTTGTGTCGCTTCTTTCACAACTTTTTGTTTTAGGGTTAAAACTATAATTGAGGGGAAAAAAAGAAAGTGCCAAAGATATTGATGGAAAACTATGGGATCAAACAAGATCCCTGCCACCTGGATTCTGGTGAATCACCAATACATTTTATCAATGAAAAGAGGACAAGCAGTGCAGATCTATAATCCCAGACAATATTAAATTCAAGTGAAATAAACCCACTACCTGAAAAATAAATGTCAATAAATACACTGAACATATGTGCAATGAAATCAATCCAACAATTATATACAATATGTATCATCAATAAAGTGCATAATGATATCTATAAAAACTTCTGCAAAGAATCAATATACGTAAGTGCAAATGCATTAAAGCAAAAAAAGTGCAAAATATGCCTGCTGTCAATATAGAAAAAAGTGCATAGTGCAAAATGAATGAATGAATACTATCTCCTTCTCAATATTAAAGTTCATATGTGATCCAAAAACTATATAAAGTTAATATAAATTCCCATATAAAGTTCATATAAAGTCATCGCAACACTAAGGAACAAATGCTTTGTTCTTTGTGCCTATTTCCTCCGGTTGTAAATCCAAACCTGCAAGCGTGAACCAGGCATGTGTGATGACATCAGCATCCTAGCCCGACCCTACTAGTTTCGTCATTCGACGTTCTCACATGTCGAATGACGAAACTGATCAGGAAGTATAGAAAAAAGTGCATATTGCAAAAAAATATGAATACTATCTCCTTCTCAATATTAAAGTTCATATGTGATCCAAAAACGATATACAGTTCATATAAAGTCCCATATAAAGTTCATATAAAGTCATCCCAACAATAGGGAACAAATGCTTTGTTCTTTGTGCCTATCGCCTCCGGTTGTATATCCAAAGCAGCGAGCGCAATCCAGGCATGCACAATGACGTCAGTATCCTAGCCCGGCCCTACTAGTTTCGTCATTTAACATTCTCACAGCGCTGAACATGAAGTGTTTGTTCCCTAGTTTCGGGATGACACTTGAAAAATGTGAGTGTTCTTATTGTTTTTAATAAACTGCAGTGATTTTAAATGGTTTGATGCTATGGAGATCTTCCTTCCTCTTTTCTAAACCTCATGTATTGCTGCGACTGACCTAAGAGGGTGATTTATGAGAGGTTACACCAGGAACAGCAGTGTGGGGATTTTTCCTGCTTTGTGCTTGATGTGGAGCGCATTTGCTGGTTTATAACATGACCAGCCATTACTTCTGGTGAGTCAGTTTGGTGTGAATGGTGAAGGAGCACACTGGGTGTTTTCTACAATAAGACTTCTATTGAAGAACCTCTGAACACTTTATATGTTTTTGGATCACATATTACATTTTATATTAACCAGTTCCCGACCCCCGCATGTACATATACGTCCACAATATGGCACGTACAGGCACATGGGCGTACACGTACGTCCTCGCCTATTAGCGGGTGGGGGGTCCGATCGGGACCCCCCCCCGCTACATGCGGAGGTCGGGTCCGCTCGGGGAGCGATCCGGGACCACGGCGCGGCTATTTGTTTATAGCCGCTCCGTCGCGATCGCTCCCCGGAGCTGAAGAACGGGGAGAGCCGTGTGTAAACACGGCTTCCCCGTCCTTCACTATGGCGGCGCATCGATCGCGTCATTCCCTTTATAGGGAAGACACGATCGATGACGTCATTCCTACAGCCACACCCCCAAACAGTTGTAAACACATACTAGGTGCACCCTAACTCCTACAGCGCCACCTGTGGTTAACTCCCAAACTGCAACTGTCATTTTCACAATAAAGAATGCAATTTAAATGCATTTTTTGCTGTGAAAATGACAATGGTCCCAAAAATGTGTCAAAATTGTCCGAAGTGTCCGCCATAATGTCGCAGTCACGAAAAAAATTGCTGATCGCCGCCATTAGTAGTAAAAAAAAAAAAATTAATAAAAATGCAATAAAACTATCCCCTATTTTGTAAACACTATAAATTTTGCGCAAACCAATCGATAAACGCTTATTGCGATTTTTTTTACTAAAAATAGGTAGAAGAATACGTATCGGCCTAAACTGAGGAAAAAAAATGTTTTTATATATGTTTTTGGGGGATATTTATTACAGCAAAAAGTAAAAAATATTGCTTTTTTTTCAAAATTGTCGCTCTATTTTTGTTTATAGCGCAAAAACTAAAAACCGCAGATGTGATCAAATACCACCAAAAGAAAGCTCTATTTGTGGGGAAAAAAGGACGCCAATTTTGTTTGGGAGCCACGTCGCACGACCGCGCAATTGTCTGTTAAAGCGACGCAGTCCCGAACTGTAAAAACACCTTGGGTCTTTAGGCTGCATATTGGTCCGGGGCTTAAGTGGTTAAGAAGGAGATAGTATTCATATTTTTTTGCCCTATGCACCTTTTTCGATATTGACAGGAGGTCTGGGAGGGTTGAATACATGTAAGGACTGTCCAATGACATATTTATAATGTCAGAATACCACGCTCTCCTGACCCAAGCTGATGCAATCAGAGTCCCTGACATCCCCTCCACCAAAATCCTGTGAAACAGATATGAAAGAGAGAGAACTGGTCCCACAGCATCACCAGGGAATAAAACCTCAGCGTATCCCTGGTCCTGGCAATGATCCTGTCCAGTTTTGCATTGAACCTGGATGCCAACAGATCCATGTCCGTAGTACACCAGCAATAATAGAATACCTTCAGGTATTCAGAGCCCATTTTCCTAGTGACAATTGCTGTCGACTCCTGGAATGTGAATTGCGGTCTTCCAAGAAAAGATAAGGACCTTCATATGGGCCACTTGGCTGCTGTATACAGTTTGGGTTCAATTTTTGAATGGGATATTACACATTTTAGGGATTCATTTTTAATTTTTATTCTCATTCATCTCTGGGTATTTATCGGTTTGGAATTGCAAGTCTGTGTCCATTGCTTCATTGGCTGGTTGATGCCTCCAATGACGCTCTGTTTCTGTATCAACATCAATTGGAACAGTTGTCCTCCTATGTTCTTTGTCATGATATGTTTTTTTATGCAGCAGTGATCAATTGCACTTGGGTTTCTTGTCTGGACTGTGTAATTATGCTATACAGGTTCCCCCACGGACATCGATGTGACTCACACGCTGGTGTTCGTGAGTTTGATCGCTGTTGCATGCTTTCAGTAATTTTTCCACACTCATGTTGACATTCATAGTATATATATGGTTAATATCTGAAACATTGATGTTTTTGGGCAGTGATGTCTCTCCCATTAATAATAACTTTCCACCTAATATTTTAGCTTTTGCTCATTTAATCTATGTACTACTGTATTCAGGTGGACTTTTTCTGTGGGTGCCAATAATTAATTATTTGTAATAATTATTTCTTTTTGTTTTTAGTTTAGTTATATTTTGATTGTTTTTATGTTTTTTTTTTTTGTTTTTTTTTACATTTTTAACTCTATGAAATGTTTTTAAAATCTACAAATCAAGATTTTTTCATGTGTGCATAAATTGTTCTCTTAGGACAGATGTGTTTTGGGTGTGGCCTCATTCAGGTGATCTCCTTAAATAGCCTATCCAGAGAACACATCTATGTTGTGAACAAGCATGATATACCCGTTTAAAACGCAACTGTGATTCCTGTACCTTTGTTTGGCATTTGACAATAAAAAAATGTTGTCAAGCAAACTCTTGGTTCCGGTGTGCGACCACTTTGTTTTCTTTCCTATGCATTGTGGTCGGTGGTGAGCAGGGGGCAGCACCTGGGACCTGTTTGCACCCGCAGGTAGCTTAAAGCAGTGCGTTCTTTCTTGCTGTGGCATTGGGCCACTTGGCTTCTGGTGCCCCCTTGATAATTTATACAGTATATGCCTCGTGACATTGTCTGACTGAACCCTTACTGGGAGACCCTGCACCTGAATAGACCGTTGCAGGAACATCAGATGAACCATCTGCAGTTCCAGCACATTGAAAGACAGGGACCTTTTTTGGCAGAGACCAATTTCCCTACACTGAAAGGTGACCCAGTGCTCTTCCCCATCCTGTCAAGCAGGTGTCTATCTACAACACTTTCTAAGAAAAGGGGAAGGAGCAGCTTCACTGCCCTTAACTTTTGGGGTAGACATTCACCAGATTTAGGACTGAAGAGTGCAGAGACATTAGAGAGGCCAGTGTTCATGGCTGGCAGGAGGCATCCCACCCGCCCCATGTATAAAAATAATACTGAGACTTAACATAACACAAAATCATGCACAGGTGGCTGCAAGCCAATACAGCAGCATATACGCAGTACCAGTGCCCCCAGTGGTTATTCAGGAAAAGGACACAGGAAGCTTCTAAACACCCAGCTTCTACTCCCTAGTGTAGACCAAGGGAGTGGCACTCCAACTAGGCAGCTAAAAATCTCTAAACAAGGGTGCACTCCTTTTATGGGTAGCAGAAGGCTACCCAGCCACTCATAATTCTCGCTACAGTATCCATCTCTTAAGAGAAGTGATGTTCACCCATCATGCTGAGCAATGTCTTTCAGGATCTTAAGGAACACAATCCCCCTTGCTGGGGTATGCTGCCCTGGACCTATATAACACCTTGCCAAAAACTACTTTTCAGTTGTTGCTGGGCAGCATTCCATGTACACAGGGTTCACTGCCAACTGGCCATATTGCAGGCAATCTCTGTGTCATGTATTTTTCTATCGATGCAGGGTAAGCTTAAGGGTACCACTTTTCTAAACATTTAATGCTATAACAATGGATCTAGATAGCAACAATCTGCTGATCTCTGCTAGAACCGTTGAGCATTTTGTATTATTTTGCAGAGAGCTGACCATTATCTTCTGCTGCAAAAACTGAGGTACTTCCTGTATGGGAGGGGTTAGTTAGGAGAGGACATCCTGTCTTTTTGCTAGTGTCCAGTCACCTGTATATGGTGCATACCCATATGAGTAAGGAATAATGTGTGTGTCTTTGTATGTAGTGATGTACATTAACCACTTCCCGGCCGGTCAATAGCATATTGACGTCCGGGAAATGGTTATGTTATCCTGACTGGACGTCAGTGCCGCCTATCAGTGCCCATCATCAGTGCCACCTTATCAGTGCCCATCAGTGCACTGATGCCTGTCGTTGAAGAAGAAAATGTACTTATTTACAAAATAAATTAAAAGAGACAACATTTTCGCTCTTTTTTTATTTGTTGCGCAAAAAATAAAAATCGCAGAAGTGATCAAATACCACCAAAAGAAAGCTCTATTTGTGGGAAGAAAATGATAAAAAATTTGTTTGGGTACAGTGTAGCATGATCGCGCAATTGTCATTCAAATTGCGACAGTGCTAAAAGCTGAAAATTGGCTTGGGCAGGAAGGTGTATAAGTGCCTGGTATGGAAGTGGTTAAAGAGACAGTTTTTAAAAATTAAGAAAGATCTTTATTACAAAATGTAAGTAAAACAGCTAGTTAGCATATCACAGTTAGCATCACTGAACCAGGAAAAATCTCAGTTCAGATAAAAGCTTTCTGTGCTTTTGTCTATTCATTCTGACCTATCAATTGGCAATATGTAGAAGAATAGGTGAACAAATAGGCCCAGGAACAACTGCCTGGAAAGCAAGCAGTCTGTGGTCTAGGAATTTGTCCCTGGGTGCACACAGCCCTAAATGTATGGCTTGGTGCACAGTCCCGCCCCAGTCAGCCATAGCAGTTCTTAGCCTCTCTTCAAGATATACAGGCAGGCTGGATTGTGTGCCTGTGCCTTCCACTCATACCAAACTACATAGTTTGGTATAAGTAAGGGAAGGTTAAGGGGGTATGGCACGGGAAGGCAAGGAAAGAATTAGGGAGGAAGTTGTGATCATCTTCCCCTATTTCTTCCCCTTAATATCACAAATAGATTGTTTTTAGCACATTTTGTGATTTTTGGTTATGCCAAAAACACATGTAGTAAGAGATGGAGGAGATAAAGGGTATATGGGGCGGGGAGGTAAAGGAAGAATTATGGAAGAATTATGGAGGAAGTTGTGAATATCTTATCCCACTTCTTCCCCCCAATATCACAAACTGATTTTCTGATCTTTTGCTTTTTGACTTGTCACAAACACATGTAGTAAGGGGTTAATGAGAGTGATGTAGGGAAGAGAGGAAAAAAAAGGTAGGGGATGAGGATATACATGTGCAGTTCTTTTTGTTCTGAATTTAAATTTCGGATTAATGTTCGTTTTATTATTTTTATTATTATTTCGAATTACAATAGTGCCAATTTAAAACAAATCGGAAAGAGTTTCTAAAGAGATTAAAATAGAATAGAAAATAAAGGAATAGAATAGAAAAGAATATAACAGAAAATAAAAGAAAATAATATAATAGAGTAAAACAGAACAAAATAGAAAATAAAAGAACAGAGTAGAAAAAAAATTGGTTATATTGTTTCTATTTTATTCTATTTTTGTTTGCCTATTCTATTCATTTTATTCCATTCTCTTCTTCTTTTTTCTATTCTTATTTTGTTCTGTTTAGTCTATTATATTCTATTATTTTATTTTCCGTAATCTTCTTTTCTATTTTATTTTATATATATATATATATATATATATATATATATATATATATATATATATATATATATATATTTTTTTTTCTATTCCTTTGTTTTCTGTTCTATTTTATTCTCTCTGGAAATTGGAAAACTATTCGAATTTGAAAACATTTAGAATTCGAATATAACCTTTATACTTTGTTTTGAAAACTATTAGAATTCGTAAACTATTTGAAAACTATTAGAATTCCGAAAATTTGATTTGAATACGAATAGGCGAAACTAATTCCGAAAACCAATTAAACGGATTAGTCAAATTTAGCAAAACAAATTTTTGTAAATAACAATCCAAAACTAAGCTAAACTAAACACATTTTTTCCTTTTGCACATGTCTAAATGAGGATGCAAGAGGCAAGATTGGGTAGAGAGGCCAGGTATCTCTGAGGCCTCGTACACACGATCGTTTTCCTCGACAGAATCCATCAAGGAACTTGGTGGGAGAGCTTTTTTGCCGAGGAAAACGGCCGTGTGTATGTTTTTCATCGAGGAATCTGTCGAGGAACTCGACGAGAAAAAAAGAGAACAAGTTCTCTTTTTCCTCGACGGGAGTCTCAATTTCCTCGTTGTGTTCCTCGTCGGGCTGGTTTACGACGAGAAACACATTCGTGTGTATGCAAAGAAAGCCGCGCATGCTCAGAATAAAGTATGAGACGGGAGCGCACCTTCGGTAAAAGTAGCGTTTGTAATGGAGATAACACATTTTTCACGCTGTAACAGACTGAAAAGTGCAAATCGTCTCTTACCAAACTTTTACTTAACACGGAGTAACATGAGATTAGCAAAAGCAGCCCCAAGGGTTGTGCAAGTGGAATCTAACTTCCCCTGCCGTCGTATGTGTTGTACGTCACCGCGTTTGAGAGCGACGAGATTTGGTCTTGACAGTGTGTACGCAAAGAAAGCCTGTCAAGTTTCTCCACAAGCCTGACAAGGAACTCGTCGAGGAAAACGATGTGTCTTTTGTCCGACGAGTTCCTCGGTCGTGTGTACGAGGCCTTAGCCCTTTTAGGGAGAAAGACCAATTCGATTATTAGTATTTTGATTTGGGGAGCTTCTTCTTTTCAAGGTGCCTCTTTCCTCTTCTGTGAGGAGTAAATATGATAGATCAGGGTTATAGGATATACGCTTTTACCATTATTTTTTTATGTTCATTTTTTAATGTTGTTCAGACCACTGGCTTTGTGAAAAAAATTACCTGTGTATGACCAGTTTTAAACAGTTGTGATGACAACTGTGAAAACCTTGGCATTCCCTTTACTCTATATCCTGGTGCCCATTGTAATATAACACAGAAGGTAAATTACCCAGCGAGGTCATGAAATAGAAACATAAAAACAATATTTTCTTAGCACTTCCACGCAAAACTAGAATTTGAAGTATTTGGGTAAATATGTTTTGGTGAATTTAGTCCTTTAGTGGACATAGTGTCCAGCACTTCCGTTTTGTTTGTGGTTCAGTTCCTGATGTGTTTTCTCTATACTTGTGCCCAAATGCTCCAATTTTCACCCCCCACCCCTAACTGGCTCCTGATGAAACTGAACAATGTCTAAGGGACTGTGATGGGACATTTTATTGTAAGTTCAATTGTTACAAAGACTAATGTGACTTTTTCACTGTACTCAATAAGAATATAAAGGATTAAAAACTTTTTTTTTTTAATCAAATACAGCAGGGGTCTCCAAACATTCTAAACAAAGGGCCGGTTTATTGTCCTTCAGACTCTAGGAGGGCCGGATTTTGGCCAGCTGGGGTGGAAATTTTCCTGGCATCAGTGGGACTAAACATCTGGTATTAGGGGGAGGAATAGTTCCCCATCGTTTGTATGATAGGGAGGAATAGTGCCCCATTAGTGGTGTTAGTGGGAGAAATGGTGCTTCACTGTCGGTGTCAGATGGCAGAATAGTGTCTCGTATCAGTGGGAGAGATATTGCCCCAAGGGCCAGATAAAGGCAAGCAAAGGGCCGCATCTGGCCCTCGGGCCGCAGTTTGGAGACCACTGAAATACAGTATACATGGAGTTTTGGAAAACGGCAATTTAGCAAATATCTGATTTATTAGCTTAAACAAAAAGCAAAATCAATACATAATAATAAAAAAAATCACAGAACACATCAAACAGCAAGAATTTTAAAGATGGGTAAGGTGGAAACAACCTATCTAAATGATCCCATAAATGCCCTATGGAACGGTGCAGCTCATTGATAATCCATTTGAAAGCCAATGACCACTCTGTAAGTTTGCTTTCATTATTTTTCAGCCTTCACCCTTCATTCATTAACCAGTAACTTTGTCACCCAAAGATGACTTTCCCTTTTTAAACCTGCCTTAAAGCTGTCATTTACGTAGGTTTCTCCCACCCCCCCCCCCCCTCTTCTTTTTTTTTTTCTTCTGAATATTTGACAGCAAAAGCTTTCTGTGGCTTTTATCCCTTTTTGTTCGCTTTATGACATAACCTGTGCAAAGTGGCAAAGCTACTCAGTCCTTGTATGTAAAATTTGCTACATTTTTTCGAGACGGGTCAATGACCATTTTTGGACTCTTTTCTTCATTTGAGTAGCGTGTTAAAACTTTTTTTTTTGCAGATGCAAGCTATTCAGGAGCGGCCCGTTGGCTGCATGCAGAGCGAAGGAGAAAGAAAAGGCCTGCCTATTTTGTGATTGCCATAGTAACTCAAACATTACTAATGCGTTTGTGGATTTGGTAGACCCAGGCTAGTGAATTCAGTTTCCTGTGCAATCTAGCCCTCTACTGGAGATCCTGGCTTTGGTGACATGAGGTTACAGAGAGGACAGTCGGCTTGTAAGGCCTGAAATTAACCATTTCACTTTAAAATAATGCCCATTTGTATCTATTTTGTTCAACATAACAACAGCTGCTGCCCTTGGGCTGACAGGTTTTGGCTTTCCAATCAAAGCTCAGTATGACAGTTATGAATGAGGCCGAATCAATTCATTTCAGAGCTCAATTCAGAAAACCAATTTTTGCATTTTTATCTGAAAAGTGGACCATTTCAAAGTCAAATTTGTACAAGAGCATCAAAGACCATATGCATTTTTTATTGCAGTAGGCATTGATAAAGCTCCTTAAAGTCATAAAAATGTAATAATGAGTGGATTACAAAAACTGTATATATGTATATTACACAAAATACACAATCATTTTTTTGTTGCTCCTATTAAAGAATAATACTAATACAACAACTTCAGGCTTCCCTGGAGATTTGTTCATGCTTAGGTCCTAGATGGCTTCCATGTATACAACACAAGAGATATTAAAAAGGTGTAACCACACATTACACCTTACATAGTCATAGCAAACCTTGGCTTGAAAAAAATTGGTCCTTAAGGTGACTATAAACTAGTAGAATTTTTTTTTTAAATGTTTCACTTCAAGAATGTAGGTTTGATTTTCTGATGATTAATGGGGGTCAAATCAACCAGTTGTTGTCAGCCAAGAAATTTTGAAGGTGCAGGGTGAAATTTTTTTCTGGAAGGAACTTATTTCCAACAGTGAGCCCTGGTTCACACTGGGTACGATTTGGAACGATTTGAGATGCGATTTGACATGTCAAATCGCATCTAAAATCGGCGGCAATTGTCGGCAATGGCACTGTCCTAATCAGTGCGACGCCGCATCTGCGATTTCAAAAAGTAGTTCCTGTACTACTTTTTGCGATTTTGGGCTGCGATTTACATTAAATTGCGGCCGAAATCGCGGCAAAATTGCGGCTGCGAAATTGCGGTAAAATCGCGCATTTTACCGCGATTTTGAATTCGCAGCAGTGTGAACCTAGGCTGAATGTGGTTTACCTCTGGCAAAATCCAATCATTCCACAATGAAATGTTAAAGGCAAACAAAAATTTGAAGAACTTTCGATAAGACATCAAATGTACTGAAGAATGAGATTTCCGTACAAATGTTTGGATATTTGTTCAAACGTTCATTTCAAATCTACCCGTGTATGGTCAGCTTAACCTCCCTGGCGGTATGATTATTTCAGATTTTAGGTGCTGAAAGCGGTACAATTATTTTGCATGGAAATTTGGCTTTTTTTATTGTAGGCCTGCAATTCTTGGGAATAACTCACTTAAATATGTCCAAACAAGAGTCTAGTAGACATCCTGGGTATAATAAAATTTGAAACACAAAATCATAAATTATAATATAATAAATAAATAATTATACAAATAATATAATAATAATACAAATTAATAGATAAGGTGCATAAAACAAGGCCTATAATGCACTTCCGGCGCCAGAGAACAATGTATCAACTATTCCTAAGTTAAGAGAACGGTGTATACTAATCAGAAAGTATAGAGGAAATACCAATAATTGTAATCGATATTGATCCTAGCAGCAGCTACTTAAAATAAATGGAATAGACCCATTTAAAAGCATAAAACAAAGTATCAAATATTATAAGAACCGTGGTTCAGATGATAAAACAGCGCTTAAAAGTAGTGAAAGTAAAATCCATAAAAAAGCTTTAAAAGAGGAATATAAGGTGATGTGATGGATGATCCTATAATGTGTCAGGAAACATTTGGGGGTTACTAGTTATAAGCTTATTACACTATTTCTGTGTGTTTTTTTCTTATTTTCATGTACCTTCATTGAGATTAACCCTGACAGTGACTTGGAGGTTTGTGGATGGTGTGATATAAAAGGAAAAACAGCTGTCTTTTTTCCTGTCTGTGGTAAGCCTGCACCACGGAGGGGGGAGTAATCCACTTTTTGGGTGAATCTTTTGATTGGTGTAGGGTGCACTAACACCTATTATAGGATCATCCATCAAATCACCTTATATTACTCTTTTAAAGCTTTTTTTATGGAGCTTACTTTCACTACTTTTAAGCGCTGTTTTATCATCTGAACCACGGTTCTTATAATATTTGATACTTTGTTTAATACAAATTAATACCTTTTAATTTTTGGATGATGAATTTCCCCACAAATCACTATCGCTCAATTCTGCAAGTGATTCTAATTTATTATCGCAGTTTTTTAGCTGGTCTAAAACTACTTTTGACATAAAGGGACACTTTTTGGTTTCCAGTTTCCAGGCAGAAAGAACAGTTTTTTATTATATAAAAGTACATGTAGGACACTGGGGAGACCACTAGGGACAAGGGGGGTGTGTATTTTTTTCATACAGTACTGTAATCGATAAGATTACAGTATACTGTATGTATTGTGTTTATTTAATGTTTTTAATTTGGCGCCGATCTCCGCCCCGTGCGTCGTAACGTCGAAGGGAACAGAGCTCGGCGGCACACGGGCACTGTGTGAATCGAGCGAGGACACAGCTCGATCACACAGTAGGGAGGCATCGCAGGATCCAGGGACAAGGTAAGTAATTCCCTGCCTGTGGACACTGCGAGCGATCCCGAGTCTGGCTCAGGGTTACCGCTTTTGGTCCTGAAATTCCACCCCGAGCCAGACTCGGGAATACCGGTCAGGGGGTTAAGGTACCAAATATTGCAATACATCTTCAAGCTGGCCGACTGCATCAAAGTTTTCCTTCTCCGGCTGTCTGTAGCTCAACTCCAGCTGTGCCTGTTTGCTCGATATTGGCACTATATGCTATTTAGCCAGTAAGAATATGGTAAGTTGAAAGGAAGAGAAGGGACTGTCCAAGCTGGGATCAGTTTATTGCAATAGGACAACTGGAATATGTATTTCAATATATGCAAACTAAAAATCCCTGTTTTTTAAAGGGGTTGTATGGGTTCAGGTTTTTTTTTTTTTTTAAACAGACATCTTATACTCAACTCCACTGTGCAGTTCATTTTTCACAGAGTGGCCCCGATCGTCCTCTTCTGAGGTCCCACGGCGGCTCTTGAGGCTTTCGCGGCTCCTCGGCATAGCTGTAGCCACAATGTGTATGACTCGGCCCCAGCACCTGCGTGCTGCGTCATTGATTTGCTTGACAGCAGCGGGAGCCAATGGATGCGCTGTTATCAATCTACCCAATAAACAGCCGAAGGAGCCATTTGGATAGCGACGCGAGAATGAGCCCACGAAAGTTCGAGGCTCGGGTAAGTAAAACGGGGACTGGGGGGGGGGGGGGGGCAGAGAGTACAAGGTGTTTTTTCACCTTAATGCATAGGATGGATTAACCGGTTCCCAAACCGGCTCCTGTAGATATACAGGCGTGCTCCGTGTCTGTGCCTGCGGGACACGTCGACTCGATGTCCACCAGGGTCCCGCGATCTGGTCACAGAGCTGCAAAATGGGGAGAGGCAAGTGTAAACATGCATCTCCCCATTCTGCCTAGTGACACTGTCACTGATTGTCTGTTCCCTGTGATTGGAAACAGCAATCAGTGACGCGTCCCCTAACAGTAAGAATCACTCCCTAGGGCACACTTAACCCCTTCAGCGCCACCTAGTGGTTAACCCCTTCACTGCCAGTGTAATTTTCACAGTAATCAGTGCATATTTAAAGGAAATGATTGCTGTAAAAATGACAATGGTCCCAAAAATGTGTCAAAAGTTTCCAATGTGTCCGCCATAATGTCGCAGTCATGATAAAAATCACCGATCGCCGCCATTACTAGTAAAAAAAATTATTAATAAAAATGCCATAAAACTATCCCCTATTTTGTAGATGCTATAACTTTTGCGCAAACCAATCAATTAAACACTTATTGTGATTTTTTTCAACCAAAAATATATAGAAGAATATGTATCGGCCTAAACTGAGCAAAAACATATTTTTTTTAATATATATATATTTTTGGGGGATATTTATTATAACAAAAAGTAAAACATTTTGCTTTTTTTTCAAAATGTATGTTCTTTTTTCTTTTGTTTAGCAAAAAATAAAAAACCCAATGGTGATTAAAGGAGTTTTAAAGGAAAACATTTTTTTTGCTGAAATGACTGTTTATAGGGTATAGAGACACAATAGTATAATAGTTAACTGATTCCTTTTAAAAACGATTAAAAATAGATAAAAATGAATCATATAATGTACCTGTAGTTTTTTAGTCTCGTTTTCGCATCTACTTTCGTTTTTGCATGTTATCCTGCCTCTGTGCTATACAGAGCCATAGAGCAGTGATGGTTTGGAACATGAAACTAGAAACTCCCAGTACTGTGGTCATCAGGAAACAGACAACCAGGAAGTGTCCAGAACAGAGAAGAATTACAGCAACATCAGAGCAAAAACTAACAATGAGGACATGAAACCAGGACTGCAGTAAGGTAAAGGAAGCTATTTAGCTAAAAAAAAAACCATTTTCCTTTAGTGACTCTTTAAATACCACCAAAAGAAAGCTCTATAAATATAAATATGATATAAATTTCATATGGGTACAGTGTTGCATGACCAAATAGTGACAGCAATGAAATGTTGGCCTGGGCAGGAAGGGTGAAAGTGCCTTGTATTGAAGTGGTTAAAAGAATTTTAACTTCAAGGAATGTAAGTAACTATTTGACCTGTCATTATCCTCTTACAATTATTGGTGGATCATAACTTAGAGTGAGAGAGGGAGCAGCAGCAAAAGGACCTAATCAGTTGTTGCTGCAGTACTCATGTGTTAACAAGGGACATGCTGATAGGAAGATAGAGCAGAGCGACGGGCAAATGAGCAGCTCCTCCTTTCACTGGGAGGGACAAGACCTGTGTACATAGACTGAATGCAATACCAATAATCGGGGACAGCTGTGGTATCAGACTGGATTATCCTATGCAGGAGTAACATCAGTTGGGGTCCCCCCTTAAAATGAATAATGCATAGGCTATTAGACAGTTAGAGTTCTGTGTCACACTAATGGCACCCAAATGTCCCTATTTGTAAGGGCCAGTCCTTCTTTTTGAACCAATAGCTCTATCCTGCTTTCCTCAGCAGCTATCCCTCTTTTATTCAACCTCTAAATGATTTTACTAGTGTAGCACTACCCCCGGAGGAGCTGCTGGTTTGTTGTGGGTGGAATGTTACCTCTGTGACTCCGCCGTCTAGGGTAGTTGATGAGAGCCGTAGTAATGGAATGTCCACACAGCAGGTGTCTTTTTCTTGTGCTTTTATTTACCCAACAAGGTAAAACAGTTGAACTTGGTGAAGACTAGAGGAATAGCAGAGATGGAGAACACAGATTCAGGTGTAGGTAAAAGGGAAACAGTCCTGCTTCCAACGACAAACTGTCACTTCGCCACTCCAGCCGGAATAGGTATAGCTCACCTGGACAGGCCTCTCTCACGAGCCTGGCAGCCAGAATGACATTGGAACTTGGGGTTAAGTCTCTGCCACAGACCCTCCCAATGGTTGCAGAAAATAGAAGTCCGAAGTCCTCTTTACTGGACTTAACACCTGGATCTCCTTCAGGTAGTTTAGATTAGGTTACCGACTGATAGGCAACCAACATCCAGTCTCTCAGTGTCCGGTTACCCTGGTCACCAATGGATGGTCAGGCCCCTATTGGAACACCAGCCTCTCTTGGCATTCCTCAGGCAGACTTTCCACCGAACAGCTTCGTCCAACAGGACCTCTTTAGGTGGGGATCCAGTCGATTACTGAGCCCCAAGCGGCAGATCAATTGCTCCGGGCCAACGTGGTCCCGAAGCCAGGATCATCAGTGTAGCATGTGCACCGCAGCACGGAACGCCATTTGCCAGGGCGCCGTGAGATGGCTACCCTGAAGGTGGGCGCCACACAAGGAGAAGACCCAGGAAGATGGTGTCTGCCCCATAAATACCCCTCCCCAGCATGCACAGTGAGAAAGCCTCCTCCTGATAGACTGCTCTGGAAAAGTATCCATCCCTTGACTCCACTGCTGCCACATGCCGACCTGGGTGGAACTGCACCCCAGGGACAACAGCATGAGCCCACAGCACAGCAAAGCTGGGAAAGAAGCTCCAAATTTGAACTAATTAACAATGGTCAGAGTCACTTAACTCTCTGACCCCCTCTAAATTTCAATAGCACCGGTTCTGAAAAGTAACCAGGTGCTACACTAGTTATATTCAAAGGCTAGTATAAGGGCTCATGCACCTGCACAGAATAGACACACTGCATATTTTGGTACCCAGGATGTCTTTATGCTGCATACAGCTGATCATAGAAATGAAAGGATGAAGGGGGCTTGTGCACAGGCGGAATGTCCCGCACACTACCTCCATTCAGGACATTATGTCTGTGCGCTTGTGCCACTTTACAACAAGTAGTGGCACGCAACTGTGTACAGCCACCTTCATGTCTATGGGAGGCTATAGGAAACAGCAGAACACCCTGGTCACCAAAATACACCAGCATGTTTACACTGTATGGATGAATGTGCCCATTAGAGCTGTGTGTGTTTGTGTGTGTATCAATTCTTCCTATCAGCATCACCTATCAGTGCTCATCAATGCCGTCTAACAACATCCATCTGTGCCATCTATCAGTGCTCTTCAATGCTGCCCATCAGTGCCATCTATCAGTGCTATTAATGCTGCCTATCAATTCTCATCAATGCCACCTATCAGTATCTATCAGTGCCACCTATCAGTGCTCAATGCCCATCAGTGCTACCTATCAGTGCTCATCAATGCTGCCTATCAGTGCTAACCAATGCTGCCTATGCTGCCTATGAGTGCCTATGAGTTCTGCCTATCAGTGTTCCTCAGTGCTCATCAGTGCAGCCTATGAGTTATGCCTATCAGTGTCACTTATCAGTGCCAATCAATGCCACCTATCAATGCCCATTAGAGCCTCCTACCAGTGCCCGTCAATGCCTCCTATCAGTGCTTGTCAGTGCCTCCTATCAGTACCATCTATCAGTGCTCATCAATGCCTCCTATCAGTGCCCATCAGTGCCTCCTATCAGTGCTTATCAGTGCCGTCTGCCTCCTCAGCACGGCTCTGAGCTGACAGCGTCTATCTCATGGAACAGCACAGAGCTGGCATTGACAGTTCTATGTCCCCCTATGTCCTCTCTCGCACGGGATGAGACAGGACAAAGTCAATCTGCTCCTCTTCTCCTCTCTCCCCTCTCCTGTGTGTGCTCCTTGGGACATGTGAGCTTGTTAGCTTCGCACTTGACTACCTGCGGAGCACACACAGGTGAAGGGAGGGGGGACAAGGGGGAGCAGATTGGCTGTGTCCTGTCTCATCCCATGTGAGAGAGGACGGAGGGGGAGATAGAATTGTCAATACCGGTTCTGTGCTGTTTCATGAGATAGACGCTGTCAGCTCAGAGCCGTGCAACTAGCAACCCCGCTGGGGCCCCAGACAGTAGCGGAACGCAAGTGCGACTGTTGCGACCCTGGTAATTCCGCCACTGACTCCATGAAGTTTTCAGTGAATTCCTAGGCATTTGTTAGATATGTTTATTATATTTCTTAGAAGTTAAAGTGGTTGTCATCGCTTACTGTATGTGCCTTGAAAAAGTATTCATACCCCTTGAAATTTTCCACAATTCGTCCTGTTACAACCAAAAATGTAAATGTCTTTTATTGAGATTGTATGTAAAAGACCAACACAAAGTGGCACATAATTGTGAAGTGGAAGGAAAATTATAAATGTTTTAAAAAATGTTTTACAAATAAATATGTAAAAAGTGTGGTGTGCATTTGTATTCATCCCCCTTTATTCTGATATCCCGGACCCTAACTAAAATCTAGTGGAACCAATTGCTCTCAGAAGTCACCTATCTAGTAAATAGAGTAAGGCCTCGTACACACGACCGAGTTCCTCGGCAAAAACCAGCAAGAAACTTGCTGGGAGATATTTTTTTGCCGAGGAAACTGGTCGTGTGTACACTTTCGTCAAGGAAACTGTAGAGAAACTCGACGAGCCAAAAATAGAGCATGTTCTCTATTTCCTTGATGGGAATGGAGAAAATTGGCTTGTCGAATTTCTCAACGGCTTCACAAGGAACTTGACGAGCAAAACGATGTGTTTCGCCCATCGAGTTTCTCGGTCGTGTGTACGAGGCCTCACTTAATCTCAGTATAAATACAGCTGTTCTGTGAAGCCCTCAGAGGTTTGTTAGAGAACCTCAGTGAATTAACAGCATCATGAAGGCCATGGAATACTCCAGACAGGTCAGGGATAAAGTTGTGGAGAAGTTTAAAGCAGGGTTAAAAAAAATCTCAAGTTTTGAACATCTCCCAGAGCACTGTTCATTTCCTCATCTGAAAATGGAAAGAGTATGGCACAACTGCAAACCTACGAAGACATGGCCGTCCACCTAAACTGACAGGCCAGGCAAGGAGAGCATTAATCAGAGAAGCAGCCAAGAGGCCCATGGTAACTCTGGAGGAGCTGCAGAGATCCACAGCTGAGGGGGGAGAATCTGTCCACAGGACAACTATTAGTCGTGCACTCCACAAATCTGGGCTTTATGGAAGATTAGCTAGAAGAAAGATATTATTGAAAGAGGGAGGGACAGGTAAGCTGGTCAGACTTGATGGGAAGATGGATGGAGCCAAATACAGGGCAATCCGAGAAGAAAACCTGTTAGGCCTCGTACACACGACCGAGAAACTCGACAGAATCCATCAAGAAACTTGGTGAGAGAGCTTTTTTGCCGAGGAAAACGGTCGTGTGTTCGTTTTTCATCGAGGAAACTGTCGAGGAACTCTACGAGAAAAAAAGAGAACAAGTTCTCTTTTTCCTCGACGGGAGTCTCAATTTCCTCGTCGTGTTCCTCGTCGGGCTGGTTTTTGACGAGAAACTCGAGCTTGTATATGCTTAGAAACTCGCGCATGCTCAGAATAAAGTATGAAACGGGAGTAAAAGTAGCGTTTGTAATGGAGATAACACATTTTTCACGTTGTAACAGACTGAAAAGTGCAAATCTTCTCTTAACAAACCTTTACTTAACACGCAGTAACATGAGATTAGCAAAAGCAGCCCCCAGGGTTGTGCCAGTTGAATCGAACTTCCCTTGCCATTGTATGTGTTGTACGTCACCGCGTTTGAGAACGAGGAGATTTTGTCTTGACAGTGTGTACGCAAAGCAAGCTTGTCGAGTTCCTCGACTAGCCTAACAAGGAACTCGTCGAGGAAAACGATGTGTCTTTTTCCGACGAGTTCCTCGGTCGTGTGTACGAGGCCTGAGAGTCTGCAAAAGACTTGAGACTGGGGCGGAGGTTTCTAAAAATACAGCCAGAGCTACAATGGAATGGTTTAGATCAAAGCAGCACAGTGGTGCAGTGAGTAGCACTTTCGCCTAGCAGCAAAAGGTTCGCTGGTTCGAATCCCGACCACGACACCATCTGCCTGGAGTTTGCATGTTCTCCCTGTGTCTGCGTGGGTTTCCTCCAGGTACTCCGGTTTCCTCCCACACTCCAAAGACATGCTGGTAGGTAAATTGGATCTCATCCAAATTGGCCCAGTATATATGTGTGTATGACTGTGTGTCCCTAGCGTGTCATGATCCTACGGGGTAAAAATGACCGCACCAACCAAGCAGATACTGGCTGGAAAAAGCGCCCAGAGGCGATTCAGTTCGCATGCGTTACGCTATACAAGTCATTCATTCATTCATTCAAAGCATATTCATGTGTTAGAATGGCCCAATCAAAATACAGACCTAAATCCAATTGAGAATCTGTGGAAAAACTTTAAAATTGCTGTTCACAGATGCTCTCCATCCAATCTGACAGAGCTTGAGCTATTTTGTAAAGAAGAATGGGCAAAAATGTCCCTCTCTAGATGTGCAAAGCTGGTAGAGACATACCCAAAAAGACTTGCAGCTGTAATTGCAGTGAAAGGTGGTTCTACAAAGTATTAACTCAGAGGGGCTAAATACAAATGCACGCCACACTTTTCACATATTTATTGTAAAAATTTGAAACCATTTATCACTCTCCTTCCACTTCACAATGTGCCACTTTGTGTTGGTCTATCGCAAAAAAATCCCAATAAAATACATTTACATTTTTGGTTGTAACATGACAAAATGTGGAAAATTTCAAGGGGTGTGAATACTTTTTCAAGGCACTGCACACCCAGTAAAGGGACTATCTTTAGGCAGGGGCGTATCTACCGTGAGGCCAACAAAGCTTTTGCCTTGGTTGTCAGTTTACAGGGGGCAGCGCCGGTTTCAGGCAGAAGGGTGACTCTTTAACCACTTCCTGTCATTTCTGTGGTTGTACTGGAATGATACCTGCAGCTGTAGGCATCACCCCAGTAATTTTTAAGCCGGCGGTCAGCCCTCTTGTAATAGCAATTGGACCAGTTTACTAGCTGCTCAATGGCTATTACAAGCAGCAGAAGGGGATATCCCCCCCTGCCTATTGCTGTTACAAGGATGTTTACCTTCCTTGTGACAGCAATAAGCCCAGGTTCACTTTGGAGCGGGTTTGAAATCGTGTGAGTTCAGCTTAACTTGCGCAATTTCAATCCGGCAACACAGTCTGACTTCGGGAGGCATTTTGACAGACATCTGTACGGGTTCCTGCACAGATGTTTATACAAATCGCACCTTGAAGTCGCCAAAAGTAGTACAGAAATTCCTTTTTGGAATCTGTGCGGCATTGCAAAGTTGGCGTTGCACTGATTCAGACGGTGCCATTGTTGTCAATAGCCGTTGATTTGGCATGTGATTTGACGTGTCAAATCGCATGCCAAATTGCTTCAATGTGAACCTAGGCTAAAAGTGCTAAAAAATATATATATATATTTAAATGAAAGCAACAGTGTAAAAAAATAAAAATAAATTAACAATTTTAAAAAATGTTTTAAAGTGCCCTTATTCTCTTGTGCTTGCACAAGTGTCGGTCCCGCAAACAGCGAGCATCCCACAAATGTGAGGTATCACTACGAATGTCAGATCATGGGCAGTAATTCTGTATGTGGCACTTGGACAAATCATGTCTCAGGGTCTGATGAGGAAGCCGTAGCTGTTCACGGTTAAACAAATCCTCCTACATAAGTTGTATCTGTCTATCTTCACTCTTCTCTTCTCTACATTTGTTCAAAGTGCTAAATATATAAGTTTGTCTGAGATTTCAGAAAAAAGGGGACAGAGAGTGGAAGTTACACTCTGCAGAGCTCAGTGAGGAGAGCTCTGAGAATTGATTGGAGGGATAAGACACACCCCTCCACACAGCACACAGGAACAAAGCTGCGGCTGTCAAGCTACTGGAGATTTCTCCCCTGTGACCTTTTTTCTCTTGGTGTCAGGAAAACTTGCCAGAAGTGATTCAATCAGCTAATTTATTAATGCGGAGGTCCACCCTAAAATTTAACTCCATCACAACAGCTTCCCTGTAATATACACTAAAACATTATGTAAAAAAAAAAAATATATGTTTTCTTGCCTCTAAATTGTTGTTACTAGGCAGATTTGCTAATCTGCTTAGTTCCTGGAACGCAGTGTGTCTTCTCCCCTTCCTAAGCCGAATGGTCTCCTGGGAAATGAGTGTCATCATTTCCCAGGAGTCTGTGCGCTTTCCTCTGCCAAAAAATGGCGTTATTTCCATAAAGAAAATTACGCGATTAAAGGGGATCACAGCAAACTAACTGCACTACGAGCGACGTTCTACTGCGCATGAGCGAGATCGAGAAGTGCATGCTGGTTACCCAGCATGCACCTCTCCATGAAAACCAGGAAGAAACAGGAACTGGGCTTCACATGCCCACACATATAATAGAAAGGCCACAAATGAGCTACAGGATAT
The DNA here is from genome assembly GCF_905171775.1 of Rana temporaria. Taxonomy (NCBI): domain Eukaryota; kingdom Metazoa; phylum Chordata; class Amphibia; order Anura; family Ranidae; genus Rana; species Rana temporaria. The sequence goes on from NC_053490.1 coordinate 86,197,046, forward strand.
AAGGCAGGTGTTTGCAATGATTACTGGATCAATTGGGGAGTTATTTATATGTTTTAGGGAATATTTTATGTAATTAATTTTAACTTTCCAAAACAAATTATAATAATTATGCCCGATACCCCGCTTTAAATACTTTCTTCAGCTCTGTGTATACAAACGAGCATGGGGGAGCTCATGTCCATAATGGGGGTAGTAGTGACACAGACCCAAATGATCCACAATGGCTCAAAAGTGATATTGTCTAGAAATATTTAGATAGAATAAAGGTGGATAAAGCACCTGGACCAGATGGCATCCACCCACGGATCCTAAAAGAATTGAGCTTTGCAATTTCAAAGTCATTGTATCTAGTTTTTAGGGATTCATTAATGACAGGAATAGTACCACTGGATTGGCGCAGGGCAAGCGTGGTGCCCATATTTAAAAAGGGAACAAAGTCTTTACCAAGTAACTATAGACCTGTTAGTTTAACTTCTATAGTTGGGAAGATACTGGAGAGATTAATAAAAGACCACATAGAGGAGTTCTTGCTGGAAAAAATATTTTAAACAACAGACAGCATGGATTTATGAAAGACAGAAGTTGTCAGACAAACCTGATTTATTTTTATGAAGAGGTAAGTAAAACCTTGGACAGAGGGGTGGCTGTGGACGTGGTATACTTGGACAGAGGGGTGGCAGTGGACATGGTATACTTGGACAGAGGGGTGGCGGTGGACGTGGTATACTTGGATTTTGCAAAAGCATTCGATACAGTTCCCCACACATGGCTCATGTGTAAGGTAAAGTCTACAGGCTTGGAAATATCAGTTTGTAAATGGATAGAAAACTGTCCAAAAGACAGAATTCAGAGTGTAGTGGTTAATGATTCTTACTCTGAATGGTCTAAGGTTATCAGTGGTGTACCATAGGCGTGCGCAAGGGGTGTGCCAGGTGTGCCTGGGTACACCCTAATCCTGGGATTGGCAACCTGTCATTGGTGGGCAGGTGACAGGTAAACCACAATCCTTCCTTGCCGACCCTTAGAACCTGGACAGGAGAGGTGGCAGGGTGCAATTTAGTGGAGCCGGTCTGCATTTTCCTCCTGCAGCAGCTGAAAGTAGGCTTCTCCTCCTCTCCCTTTTGTCAACATTCAGCTGCCACAAGAGGAAAATATAGGGAATTGGTACTAATATATGCCACCCCTCCCTTTCCCTTTCCCTTTCCCTGTTCCTCTTCCTTCTGTTGCCTGGGTCGCCCATGTGCTCCCTTGCTCCCCCTTCCTCCCATTGTTTCAGGATGGAGAGTGGGGAAGAGGCCAGTAAATATTTCAAACACATGTGTGTTGGAGCTTTGAGCTGCACACCCTAACGTAATAGGCTGCGTACACCTATGGGTGTACCCCAAGGTTCAGTGTTGGCACCCTTACTTTTTAATATCTTTATAAATATTGTGTCTGGGATCAAAAGTAACATTTCTGTCCTTGCAGATGACACCAAGCTATGCAGTGGAATAACGTCCTCACAGGATGTCTCCAATTTACAAGCCGACCTCAATGCTCTGTCTAATTGGGAGCATAAGTGGCAGGTGAGGTTTAATGTTGATAAATGTAAAGTTATGCACTTGGGGGCTAAGAATATGCATGCATCATACATGCTAGGGGGAATAACACTGGGGGAATCCGTAGTGGAGAAGGATCTGGGGGTTTTGGTAGATCATAAGCTTAATAATGGCATGCAATGCCAAGCTGCAGTTTCCAAAGCGAGCAAAGTCCTTTCTTGTATTAACCCCCCTGGCGGTGTTCCCGAGTCTGACTCGGGGTGAGATTTTTTGGCTACGATCGGTAACCCCGAGTCAGACTCGGGCTCGCCTCGCTGAATCCACAGGCTTGGTTTACTTACCTTGTCCCTGGATCCAGCGATGCCACCGCGCTGTGTGAGCGAGCAGGTGCTCGCTCGATTCACACAGTGTCCTCCTGTGCCGCCGATCTCCGTTCCCTGCGACGTTACGACGCACGAGAGCTGAGAACGGCGCCAAATTCAAAAAGGTGAACAAACACCTTACATACAGTATACTTTAATCTTATAGATTACAGTACTGTATGTAAAAAATACACCCCCCCCCCCCCCCTTGTCCCTAGTGGTCTGCCCAGTGTCCTACATGTTCTTTTATATAATAAAAACTGTTCTTTCTGCCTGCAAACTCTGAAAAAATCATTAGTAAGACCTCATCTGGAATATGCAGTTCAGTTTTGGGCACCAGATCTCAAGAAGGATATCGGAGAACTGGAGAAAGTGCAGAGAAGGGCAACCAAACTGATAAGAGGCATGGAGGAGCTCAGCTATGAGGAAAGATTAGAGGAACTGAATTTATTCACTCTTGAGAAGAGAAGAATAAGGGGGGAATATGATCAACATGTACAAATATATAAGGGGTCTATATAGTGAACTTGGTATTGAGTTATTCACTTTACGGTCAACACTGAGGACAAGGGGGCACTCTTTACGTCTAGAGGAAAAGAGATTTCACCTCCAAATACGGAAAGGTTTTTTCACAGTAAGAGCTGTGAAAATGTGGAATAGACTCCCTCCAGAGGTGGTTCTGGCCAGCTCAGTAGATTGCTTTAAGAAAGGCCTGGATACTTTCCTAAATGTACATAATATAACTGAGTACTAAGATTTGTCGGTAAAGTTGATCCGGGGGAAAATCTAATTGCCTCTCGGGGGATCAGGAAGGAATTTTTTCCCCTGCTGTAGCAAATTGGATCATGCTCTGCTGGGGTTTTTCGCCTTTCTTTGGATCAACTGTGGGTATAGAATTGGGTATATGGGATTGTATGATATTATATATTTTTTTTATGGTTGAACTGGATGGACGTGTGTCTTTTTTCAACCTGACTAACTATGTAACTATGTAACTATGTGATAGCACAGGAACGAAGCAGCAGACAGAAATGACACTTAGGTTGATTTACTAAAACTGGAGAGTGCAAAATCTGATGCAGCTGTACAGCAAATGGTAGCCAATCAGCTTCTAACTTCAGCTTGTTCAATTAAGCTGTCACAATAAAACCTGGAAGCTGTTTGGTTTTTATGCAGAGCTGCTCCAGCCATGGCCGCCGCCATGGGAGAGATCTGTCAATGTGGGCCAGTCTGGATGAAGTCCAGGGCCAAATTTTTGTCCCAGTCCAGCCCTGTTTACAACCACTTTAATTAGTTGTTTAAATTGTTGGCTTGCACTTCCTCTTTTGCATTTCTCTGTTTGCATCTTGTTTTATTTACTTCACTGCATGACCAGGCAATTTTTTGCGATACGGCACTGCGTTACTTTAACTGTCAATTGCGCAGGCATGCAATGCTGTAAATTTATGTCCTCTTTTTTCCCACAAATAGAGCTTTTTTTTGGTGGTATTTGATCACCTGTAAACAAAAAAAGACAGACAATTTTGAGGGAAGAAAACAATAGTTTTGACTTTCTGCTATAAAACACATAAAAAAAAAAAAAAATAGGCCAAAATGTATTCTGCTACATGTTTTTGGTAAAATCTCAATAAGCGCATATTGATTGGTTTGTGTAAAAGTTATAGCATCTACAAACTATGGGATATTTTTTTTACTAGTAATGGCAACGATCAACGACTTATAGCGGGACTGCAATAATGCGGCAGACAAATCGAACACTAACTGACACTTTTTGGGGAACAGTGATCAGTGCTAAAAAAAATATGCACTGTCACTGTAATAATGATACTGGCAGGGAAGGGGTAAACATAAGGGGCGATCAAAGATTTAACTGTAGGCCTAGCCTGTGCTTTCTCACTGTGGGGGAGGTGCTTTTGCTAGTGCTTTACAGGAACACATGATCCTAATTTGGTCAGGATAATTTTCATACATTCACACCTCCCATCATGTTCTTGTACAATCAGCATCTGCCTTGACACATTTCATAGTGATTGTATTAAGGAGACAGGCATAGGCGTGCGCACATAGGGTGTAAGGTGCCTTTCTCTGTCTCAAAAGTTAGACATCACGGGTCTGTTTAGACCACTGATATTTCACCAAAGCCCCCCAACAGGGCTCCTAAAATATATATATATATATATATATATATATATATATATATATATATATATATATATATATATATATATATATATATATATATATATATATATATATATTTAAAGAAAAATTATAAAAATAAAATTGTAAAATAATAATAATAATAATACAAATAAAGACACGCATGTGTGTTTGAGCTTTGGTGTGCACACCCTAATGCCATAGGCTGCGCACACCTATGGAGACAGGTTTACCCAATTGGTTATTATATTAATGCTGGGGTATGTTCCTGATACTTATTAGAACTGTAGAAGCTGCTTGGACGAGTACCAAAAAACCTTCAACATTGCATAACAAGTCCATCTGTTTGTAGTTAACGGAGTTGTAAAGGCAGAAGGTTTTTTATCTTAACCACTTCAGCCCCGGAAGATTTTCCCCCTTAATGACCAGGCTATTTTTTGCGATCCGGCACTGCGTTGCTTTAACTGACAATTGCGCGGTCGTGCGACGTTTTAACATAAAATTTGTGTCCTTTTTTTCTCAGAAATAGAGATTTCTTTTGGAGGTATTTGATCACCTCTGCCGTTTTTTATTTTTTGCTATAATAAATTTCCTTAATTTTTTTTTCTTAAAACAAATGTCTTCATCAGTTTGGGCCAATATGTATTTTTCTACCAAATTTTGGTAAAAAAAATGTTTTGGGGGGAATAAAAAAAAAATGCACTAATTACTGTGTAAATGTCACTGGCAGGGAAGGGGTTAACACTAGGAAGCGATAAATGTGTTCACCCGTGAGTGTTTCTAACTATAGGGGATGGAACTGACTGGAGGAGGAGACATATCGCTGTTCATAATTACTACGAACAGCAGATCTGTCTCTCCTCTCTTGTCACAAGTCCCCGTTCCGGCTCTCGTGCCCGTGATCGCGGGTGGCCTTCAACGTAGATTCGTGGGAATGAGCCACTTTGCCAACGTAAATGTATGTGAGCTGGTCGGCAAGTGGTTAATGCTTTCTAGTGCGAAACGTGTCAGCAGTTGGGTTTTATTTTATTTTACTTTTGCTGTGACTTGTAGTGCTGTCCTTTTTTCAATAAAGGCTACAATTTGTTAAGTGTGTGGCTGTCCAGAGACAATCTTTGTTCCTGCTTTGCTAAGTGCTTTGCTTGCACCTCAGTTGTCTGCAACGGTGGATGTTCAACTGGGTTCCCACCTGGAGCAGCTATTCCCTCACCCCCTAATACTTACCTGAGCTCCATCTCTGTCCAGCGATGTCCACGAGTGTCTTGACTGCCCAAGACTCTTCCTCCTGATTGGCTGGGACACAGCAGCGGCGTCATTGGCTCCTGCTACTGTCAATCAAAGTCAGCTAACCAGGAAATCTGGAGAGAGAGGGGGCTGGGCCAGGACTGAACACAGGGAGCTTTGACTCGCCTCAGGTGCCCCCATAGCAAGCTGCTTGCTGTGGGGGCACTCGACAGGAGGGAGAGGCCAGGAACACAGAAGGGGGACCCGAGAAAAGGAGGATCTGGGCTGCTCTGTGCAAATTCACAGCACAGAGCAGGTGAGTATAACACGATTGTTATTTTTATTGAAAAAAAAAAAATTTACAATAATTTTAATCACTTGTAGCTACACTATACCATGGCCGGAATACTTGAGAATCTTCACATGCATGTCTTAGCTACAGTGATATATCTGTCTTAGACCTTTGTAAAACTGTCTCAGTTGGCTGTCCAGAATCGCAGGTGCAGGGGTTGCAAACACACAAACTGTTGCGTATAGTAAATGAGAGAAGGCCTGATTTGCAATAGATAGGCATTTTGTAGTAAATGTGTTTGCTAAATGTCCCTCAGTAAACGATCTTGTTTTGAAACACTATTATCGCTTAAAGATTCTGGGAGCGAATAAGGAATTATACTAGAGAAGAGAATAAAGAGTGAACTCCTGCTGCTAGTCTTATCTCCATCTCTCCTCTGGCATACATAAGTCAGAGCGGTGGAGTCACCGTTAACACTATGCACATTAAACCTTATTCGGAACACCCCATAAACGCAGGGTCCATAATACGATTATACTTGTAAAGCTGGCTGGCAGGGGCAATTTGCATAGTTTACAATTGAGAATATATTCTTTTCTAGATGTGAAGTTGAAAGTTCATGTTGCAGTCCATATTTATTCTATAGAAAGAGAAAACAATGAAAGCATTTTATTTACCCTGACTGAGAAGGAAGAGATGACCCCAGGCAGAGTGCTGCAGGCTGCTTCAAATTAATCCACAGCCCTTATTAAAGTAGCTTTAGTGTGTATTCCCAAGGTCTACATAGGTGAACATTCATTTCATTTCATTCATGCTAAAAAGAAAAAAACAATACTAAAGGAAAGCTATCATAAAAATGAAAACCCATACCCATCACAACCTTAGATATTAAGGGCCAGATTCACAAAAGAGATACGACGGCGTATCTCCTGATACGCCGTCGTATCTCTGTTTCTATCTATGCGACTGATTCATAGAATCAGTTACGCATAGATATCCATAAGATCCGACAGGTGTAATTGTTTTACACTGTCGGATCTTAGAATGCAGTACTGCGGCCGCCGCTGGGGGGAGTTCGCGTCGCAAACCAGCGTCGGGTATGCAAATTAGGAGTTAAGGCAATCCACGATGGATTTTCGCGTTCGCTACGTCGCCGCTAGTCTAGTTTCCCGTCGCAAAGTTAGTCGTTATTTGACCTGCCCTAACTTTAGTCAGCAATCGTATTGCTGTCTAAAGTATGGCCGTCGTTCCCGCGTCAAAATTAAAAATTTAACGTCGTTTGCGTAACACGTCCGGGAATACGGAAGTACGCTACGCGCATCGCCGTTCGAAAAAATTACGTCACGGCGCGCAAAGCACGGCGGGAGTTAGGAAACGGAGCATGCGCAGTAGGTCCGGCGCGGGAGCGCGCCTAATTTAAATGGCACACGCCCATTTGAATTGGCCCGCCTTGCGCCAGAGGCCGCCGGAGTAGTTTTCATCGCAAGTGCTTTGTGAATCAGGCACTTGCAATGAAAACTTGCGGCGGTGTAACGTATCTAGGATACGTTACGCCGCCGCGATTCTACGTGAATCTGGCCCTAACTTTCTAAGGCTTAAAATTACCATCAGAACTATTCCCCTGCCACGTCAATACTGTCTAGTGCTTAATCAAATCCCCAGTATTTCCAGTACATCCCACTTTAAGTCAACACATGGGGCATGAGAGGCCATTGGCCAGGTTCCAATACAGTTGCATGGGGGTAATGGTCATACCACAGAGGGTACATTTTGGGGTCTTTAGTAAAAGAGGGGTAAATTGAGGGTGCCAAGCCAAAGGTTGAGTTTTAGGGTTAATTTCTTATGACAGCTTTGCTTTAAAGGAAACATATAGTTGTTTTGTACATATTTCCTGCTTAATTTTTAAAGACAAAAACATTACGGGGCAGATCCTCAAAGAAATTACGTGGCGTATCTCTTGATACGCCGCGTAATTTCGAATTTTGCGCGTCGTATCTTTGTTTTGGTATCGACAAAACAAGATACGACAGCATCTGTGTTAGATCCAATAGGCGTATGTATTCGTACGCCGTCGGATCTTAGATGCAATTTTTCGGCGTCCGCTAGGTGGCGTTCACTTCGTAATCTGCGGCGATTATGCAAATTAGCTATTTCCGAGGATCCACGAACGTACGACCGTCCGTCGCATTTTTTTACGTCGTTTCCGTTCGGCTATTTCCCGGCGTATAATTAAAGCTGAAATATGGTGGCGTACTCAATGTTAAGTATGGCCATCGTTCCCGCGTCTAATTTTAAAAAATGTACGTTGTTTGCGTAAGTCGTCCGTGAATGGGGCTGGACGCCATTTACGTTCACATTGAAAACAATGACGTCCTTGCGACGTCATTTGGAGAAATGCACCCTGGGAGTTTTTACGGACGGCGCATGCGCAGTTCGTTCGGCGCGGGGACGCGCTTCATTTAAATGAAACACGCCCCCTACCCGCCCATATTGAATTCCGCCGCGAGAGATACACTATGCCGCCGTAACTTACGGCGCAAATTTGTTGAGGATTCAAACCAAAGCCAGGTAAGTTACAGCGGCGTAGCGTATCTTACATCTGCGCCGGGCGCAGTGTATGTATGTGGATCTGCCCCTACATTTTTAAAATACTTATTTTTTAGTAAATAGTTTAAGTGATTGTATAGGTTTATTAAACAAAAAACAAACATGTCATACTTACCTTCTCTGTATAAGGGTTTTGCAAAGAACGGTCCCAATCCTCCTTTTCTGGCTCCTCCTTCTCATCAAGTGCCCCCCACAGGGAGCCACATTCCATGGGGGCACTCATACGGGCGCACTACCGAGTCCTGCTGCTGTGTCCATTGAACAATAAAACAGGAAGAAGTTCTGGACAGCCGCACTCCAAAAAAGTTTTTGCCTTTTATTCAAAAAATGAAATAAAAAATAAATGCCACAGCAGAACGGACAGAAGTTCTGATGCGTTTCACAATAAGAAACAGTGCTTAGTCATAGCTAATAATCACAGAAATAAACTTTGTATAAATACTTTTTCATTGTAGATCATGTGACCAGAGAATTTGCTTAATTAATTGATTGACCAATTAGACTTGATTGATAGCTATGAATACCAGTACTTTTGTTTATGTTCATTTTTACATATATTCAAATTTCTGTATACCAGTATGACTGGTGCCAACATCATTACCATTATCATTATCATTACTATATATCGGTTTAACCACTTGCCTACTGTGCACATACACCCCCTTCCTGCCCAGACGAGATTTTAGCTTCCAGCACTGCGTCGCTTTAACTGACAATTGCACAGTGGTGCGACGTGGCTCCCAAACAAAATCGGCGTCCTTTTTTCCCCACAAATAGAGCTTTCTTTTGGTGGTATTTGATTACCTGTGCGGTTTTTATTTTTTGGGCTATAAACAAAAAAAGAGCGTAAATTTTGAAAAAAAAACACAATATTTTTAACTTTTTGCTATAATAAATATCCCATTTTTTAAAAAAAATATATATTTTTTTTCTCAGTTTAGGCCGATATGTATTCTTCTACATATTTTTGGTAAAAAAAAAATCGCAATACCCGTATAGTGACTGGTTTGCGCAAAAGTTATATTGCCTACAAAATAGGGGCAATAATGATTTTCTTTTTTTTGTTGATTTTTTTACTAAGAATGGCGGCGATCTGCAATTTTTTCGGGACTGCGACATTATAGCGGACACATCGGACACTTTTAACACATTTCTGGGACCATTCACATTTATACAGTGAACAGTGCTATAAATATGCATTGATTACTGTATAAATGTGACTGGCAGGGAAGGGGTTAACCACCAGGGGGCGGGGAAGGGGTTAAATGTGTAGCCTAGCGAGTGTTCTAACTGTAGGGGCAGGGGGGTGACTGGGGGAGGTGACCGATCTGTGTCCCTATGTACAAGGGACACGGCCAAATTCACAGCAAAGATACGACGGAGTATCTCAGATACTCCGTCGTATCTCTCAGGCCCCGTACACACGACCAGTTTCCTCGGCAGAATTCAGCTTCCGACCGAGTTTCTGGCTGAATTCTGCCGAGAAACCCGGCCGTGTGTACACTTTCAGCCGAGGAAGCCGACGAGGAGCTCGACGAGGAAATAGAGAACATGTTCTCTATTTCCTCGTTGTTCTATGGGAGCTCTCGTCCCGCCGAGCTCCTCGGCGGCTTCAGTGCTGAACTGGCCGAGGAACTCGATGTGTTTGGCACGTCGAGTTCCTCGGCCGTGTGTACGAGGCTTCAGAGTATCTATGCGACTGATTCATAGAATCAGTTACGCATAGATAGCCCTAAGATCCGACAGGTGTAATTGTTTTACACTGTCGGATCTTAGGATGCAATACCGCGGCCGCCGCTGGGTGGAGTTCACGTCGTATTCCAGCGTCGGGTATGCAAATTAGGTTTTACGGCGATCCACGATGGTTTTTCGCGTTCGGTACGTCGTCGCTAGTCTAGTTTCCTGACGCAATTTTAGTCGTCATTTTACCTGCCCTAACTTTACACAGCCCACGTATGGGCTGTTTAAAGTATGGCCGTCGTTACCGCGTCGAAATGTAAAAAATGTTTTGTCTTGCGTAAGACGTCCGGGAATACGAAAGTATGCCACGCACGTCGCCGTTCGAAAAAATTACGTCACTTTGCGCAAAGCACGGCAGGAATTTCAAAACGGAGCATGCGCAGTAGGTCCGGTGCGGGAGCGCGCCTAATTTAAATGGCACACGCCCCTTTGAATTACGCGAGCTTAAGCCGGAGGCCGCCGGCGTAAGTTTTCATGCAAGTGCTTTGAGAATTAGGCACTTGCGATGAAAACTTGTGGCGGTGTAACGTATCTACGATACGTTACACCGCCGCAATTCTACGTGAATCTGGCCCACAGCATCTATCTTCTCTCCCTGACAGGTTGTGGAGCTCTGTGTTTACACACAGAGCTCCACGTCCCTGCTCAGTTACTGGGCAATCGCGGGAGCCCGGCGGCCATCGCGGCCGTCGGGCACGCGCATTGTGTTCCCAGTGACGCGACGGGAGCGGGCGCGCGTGCCCCCTAGCAGCTTTAAATGACAGGACGTCATATGACGCCCTGTCAGAACAATAGAGCATTACGCCCGCCGTCATTTGACAGCGGGCGGGTGTTAAGTGGTTAATTTTCAACCAATATATACATCGTATTTGCATACATGTAAAGAGCGGTCAGTCTATATAGTCTCCCTTATACATATTTACTAGTATTTTCACACATAGATGTGCTAAGAATGCACAACATTTATTCACTTATATTGGATAAATGAATAGATATGGTTACACTAAATTATCCTAATCATCCACTTATAAATGTATTCAACCACGGCTGTCCAGAACTTCTTCCTGTTTTATTGCTACATACATTGCCAGCACCTGGGCTTCTAAACTGGAGGAGAGGTTTTCACCTTTGTTTGACCTACCTAGAGCGGTGATATCCCCTTCCCTGCTGTGTCCATTGTCACAGACAGCTGGACTTGGTCACTGGATTTGATTGACAGCAGCGGAGCCAATGGCTGAGTGCAAATGGCTCCTGCTGCTATGCCAATGGCTCCTGCTGCTATCAATCAATCCAATTAGGACCCAAGACATAGGCTGGAGCCACTGGGCTTATGCTCATCGCTGGAATGATCGGGCTCAGGTGAGGAAAAGGGGGCTCTGGGGGGCAGCTGCAGCACAGTAGATTTTTCACCTTAATGCATAGAAGTGAAAAACCTTGAGACTTTACAACTCCTTTAAATTTAAAATATTTTATATTATTATTTAGCATTTTTTATCCAGCAGTAGGAGCTCTAGGCTGCTGTTCACACATTCACATCTTTCTCTTTACAGCCTGTTTAAAAAAAAGCCTTTTATTTACAGAGTTCAATAGATAAAGCTGCAGTTCGCAGAATTAAATCACTCATTCTGGTACGTCATCCCTTCCAGTGGTTCAGCCCAAAATTTCAATCAGGCAAAAAGGACCACAGCTCAGTAGAACAGCAGGATTACTGTATGACCAGGATAACCTGAAAACTTCTGTAATACAACATGTCAAACAAGAATTCAAGCTTTTACATATTTCCAGCTGCTGCTAGTGCTTTGTCAAATAGGCAGCCACTGCTGTGTTGTTTCTTTAGCTTAGTAATAGTGCTATGGGAATCCTAATTTGTATGCTGATTTTCTTCCAGCAGGTAGAGCGTTTGGCTCCATTTCAAATTTTCCATGCTACAGTGGGGAAAATCATTATTTGATCATGAAGGGTCTATCATTTGTATCATAGATGTATTTTAAATATTGGAGACCAATAATCCAGAAAAAACACGATACAAATGTTACAAATTTAGGTGCAGTTCAGTGAGTAAAATAAGTATTTGATCCCCGAGCAACACATGACTTAGTACTTGGTGGAGAAACCCTTGTTGGCAAGCACAGATGTAAGATTTTTCTTGTAGTTGGTTACCATGTTTGCACACATCTCAGGAGGGTTCACTCTTCTTTACAGATCTTCTCTAAAGCCTTAAAGTTTCTTGGCTGTCACTTGGCAACTCGAAGTTTCAGCTCCCCCCATACATTTTCTATAGAATTAAGGTCTAGAGACTGGCTAGGCTACTCCAGGACCTTAAAGTGGTTGTAAACCCTTACAGACCACTTTAACCTACAGGTAAGCCTAGATTAAGGCTCACCTGTAGGTGCAACAAATATCTCCTAAACCTACACGGTTTAGGAGATATTTGCAAAAAAAGGCACCAATGTCTATGGCGCATGCGCCGTAGACAACGGCGCGCAGGCACACTGAGCGTGCCGTTTCTAACAGCGATCATGCCGTTAGTGGCGGCACCTACGCGCATGAGTGGGAGTGACTTCATCGTGGCTCCGACCAGTCACAGCGCTGGAGCCGAGATATGCGGAAGTGAATCGTGGAGAGATGACGCAGACGGAGGAGGTGACCGAGCACCGCTGCGGGGGCTTGGATCTCAGGTAAGTACTGCATAATGAGCTAGTATGCTATGCATTATGCCTTTGCCATGCAGGGTGTTTTAATAAAAAAAGAGGGTTTACTTCCTCTTTAACCTCCCTGGCGGTATGATTCTGTCTGGAATTACGTACCAAAAGCGGTACAATTATTTTGCAAGGAAATTTGGCGTTTTACACTGTAGACCTGTAATTTTTAGAAATAACTCACTTAAATCTGACCAAACAAGAGTCTTGTAGGCATCCCGGGTATGATTTTTTTTTTAAAACAAAATTATAAATTATAATATAATAAATAATTATAAATAATTATAACAAATAATAATATAATTATAAAAAAAATGATTCAATAATGTAATCAACTCAAAATCACTGAAATTTGCTCAGTTGCAGAATTGTCGTTGTCATTATTTTTTTTTTTTTATGACGAATTTCCCCACAAATCGCTATCGCACATTTCTGCTAGTGATTATAATTTAATATCGCTGTTTTTTAGCTGATCTAAACCCATTTTTGACATAAAGGGACACTTTTGGACAATCTACAGTTTGCAGGCAGAAAGAAACGTTTTTATTATATAAAATTACATGCATGACACAGGACAGACCACTAGGGACAAGGGGGGGGTGTATTTTTTACATACAGTACTGTAATCTATAAGATTACAGTATACTGTATGTAATGTGTTTGTTTACTTTTTTGAATTTGGCGCCGTTCTCCGCCCCCGTGCGTCGTAACGTCACAGGGAACGGAGATCGGCGGCACACGGGGAGACTGTGAATCGAGCGAGGAGGTCCCGCTCGCTCACACAGCACGGTGGCATCGCTGGATCCAGAGACAAGGTAAGTAAACCAAGCCTGTGGATTCTGCGAGGCGAGCCCGAGTCTGACTCGGGGTTACCGATCGCAGCCAAAAAATACACCTATGATAAAAATTATAGACCCTTAATTTCCTTGTAAGTGGGCAAAATGACAAAATCGGCAGGGGATCAAAAAATAATTTTCCCCACTGTATATGTTGTGCTTAAAAAAGTCAGTTGCTTACAGAGATCAGTAGCTCAAGCTGAAGTCTACATAAAACTTAACAAATCATTGAAATGATTCCTGCCAGTTTAAAAAACAATAATAAAAATAAAGCTCTCCCAAGGTCATTATAGCTTCCCTGTAAATCCCCCTTTTCAGTGTTGCCAAGTTTGATATGCCATTATATTTAAGTACATATATACACATTCAATGGGCATTAATATTTGCCAAGTTTCTGCAGTGTGGTAAAAATTAGGAGAGGTCCAATAAAAAAAATGGCCAAATAAAAAGTGTATGTTTTGGAGTTGAATGAAAAGTAAAAATGTTATGGCCAATTAAACTATTGTAGATCTTATCAGCCATTAATTGTTTTTTTATGTTAGAAGCAGGTCATAAAATGAAAATTAATACCCATCCCTAAACTTAGCTAGGCATTCTCAGGATGTTTAAAGGGTAACTCCACTTTCGTTGGGGGGGGGAGCAAAAAAAATAAAAATAATAAAGGGGCAGATCCACAAAGAGAGTACGCGGCGTACTTTAAAATTTCCCATGTCGTATCTTTGTTTTGAATCCTCAAACCAAGATACGACGGTATCTGGGTTAGATCTGACAGGCGTACATCTTCGTACGCCTTCGGATCATAGATGCAATTCTTCGGCATCCGCTGGGTGGCGTTCCTGTCGTATTCCGCGTCGAGTATGCAAATTAGCTATTTCCGACGATCCACGAACGTACGAGCGGCCGTCGCATTCTTTTACGTCGTTTCCGTTTGGCTTTTTTCGGCGTATAGTTAAAGCTGCTATTTGGTGGCGTACGCAATGTTAAGTATGGCCGTCGTTCCCGCGTCAAATTTGAAAATATTTTATTTTGTTTGCGTAAGTTGTCCGTGAATGGGGCTGGACGTAATTTACGTCCACGTCAAAACAATGACGTCCTTGCGACGTCATTTAGCGCAATGCACGGCGGGAAATTTAGGGACGGCGCATGCGCAGTTCGTTCGTCGCGGGACGCGCTTCATTTAAATGAAACACGCCCCCTACTCGCCGATTGAATTACGCGCCGTTACGCCGCGAGTGATACACTACGCCGCCGTAACTTACGGCGCAAATTCTTTGTGGATTCAAAGATTAAAAAAGTAAGTTACAGCGGCGTAGCGTATCTCATATACGCTGCGCCCATGCAATTGTATGAGGATCTGCCCCATAGTGTATACAATTGTAACACAAGTCATACTTTCATTGAATGTTATTAAAAATTACCTTTCCTTTTCAATCTGCAGCACTGTAATTTTATGTAGATGCAATGTATTATGGCCACCTGGAGTAGTTCTGTACCCAGAATGTGTACTGACCACCCCCAGAAACATAATTTCCTGCTTGTGTGATTGGCTCACTGATTTTCCCAGAAGTCTGCACTAAGATTTAAGTCAGATATCAGGCATCCCCTGCAACACAACTGTCATTTTTGGTGAGATACTTCCAGTGGGAAATCACATCTAAAGGGATGCAGACCAGCGTGGATAAAAATCAATGATTTAAAGAAAAAAAAATGTTTTATCTTTAACCTCCCTGGCGGTCTTCCCGAGACTGACTCGGGGTTTGATTTTCCTGCTACGATCGGTAACCCCGAGTCAGTCTCGGCTCGCCTCGCTGAATCCACAGGCACTTTTTACTTACCTTGTCCCTGGATCCAGCGATGCCACCGCGCTGTGTGAGCGAGCGGGACCTCGCTCGATTCACATAGTGCCTCCGTGTGACGCCGATCTCCGTTCCCTGCGACGTTACGACGCACGGGGACGGAGAACGGCGCCAAATTCAAAAACGTAAACAAACACATTACATACAGTATACTGTAATCTTATAGATTACAGTACTGTATGTAAAAAATACACACCCCCCTTGTCCCTAGTGGTCTGTCCAGTGTCATGCATGTCATTTTATATAATAAAAACTTTTCTTTCTCCCTGCAAACTGTAGATTGTCCATAGCAACCAAAAGTGTCCCTTTATGTCAAAAATAGTTTTAGATCAGCTAGAAAACAGCGATAATAAATTATAATCACTGGCAGAATTGTGCGATAGCGATTTGTGGGGAAATTCGTCATAAAAAAAAAAAAAAAATGACAGCAACAATTCTGCAACTGAGCAAATTTCAGTGATTTTGAGTTGATTACATTATTGAATAATTTTTATTAGAATTATATTATTATTTGTTATAATTATTTATAATTATTTATTATATTATAATTTATAATTTTGTTTTTAAAAAAATGTCATACCCGGGATGCCTATTAGAAGCTTGTTTGGTCAGATTTAAGTGAGTTATTTCTAAAAATGACAGACCTACAATATAAAACGCCAAATTTCCTTGCAAATAATGGTACCGCTTTCAGCACCTTTTTTCTGACAGAATCATACCGCCAGGGAGGTTAAATCTTTGATTTTTATCAAAATTATTTTAATAAGATGCTTTTGGAGTAAAAATCTATATAAAATATAGTTTTCTATATAAGATACATTAATAATTTAGTTTATTCAGCATTAAATGGAGCTTAGTTATGCAGCATGAGGCTGTATATTCTGCAATATTTACATTTCTGGTAAACTCATTCAATTAATCCAAGCTGAGATAACATGCACTGAATTGGTGCATTCACACAATTTCACAGTAACCATGAGATAAAATAAAGTTCAGGAATATTACTTTATCCCATTGTTTTGTAAATCTATGTACACTACAAACTGTATGATTGAATCGGTTATAATATTGCTGTTTTACTAACCTGACAGCTTTTTTCTCTTAATCGGAAAACTACATTTTGTTTGCAAATAATAAAGATTCTAACTACCAGCAAGAATAAGTCCTTACATTTAAAGAGCACTTGATATTTCAGATCCATCGTGGCAGCACCAGTTAGCGGGCATCCACTTACCTGCTGCCGCTACGTCCCTCACCTTGTTGTAACACTACCACATTACCAGCCGTCCCATTAAGTAAATGGGACTGTTGGTAAGTCAACAGTGGGTCAGAGGAGGAGCCGCTCCCAGACAGAAATTACAGTTGCTCTTTAAAAATTATGATTTAAATGAGTTGATTTAAATCAAGCCTTTTTCCTAGAGATCAAATCTACCTTGATGCAGATCCAGCAGTATTCCTCATTAGAGCCCTACAGGTGCAGCAGCTGATTGATAATTATAAAACCACTCCCATTAGATGTACTTACCACATGGACACAGATAAACAAACAGGGATTTCTTCAGAATAACAAAAGGTAGGAATCTGCAACAAAGTTTGTTAAAATCCTTGCAATGTAAATACGGTAGATCACCCAGAGGGGAATGTTTTTTTTTTTTCAACAAAGGTAGAGTTGCCCTTTAAACTTCTACACTGTTCTCTTCCACTCCAATCCCCCACTGCTGCTCAAAAAAAAACTCTGCTATTGTCCCCACTTAATTCAGCAGATTAGATTAGAGACTTTATTATCATCGTATTCAATACAACCACAAATACAATTTTTCATGTTGATAGATGGGGCATGAGTAGCCATTTCATGGGCTTGCACAAAGGTATACAGAATAAAGAGACAACACACCAATATAATACAACACATATTTATTAATTGGATATAAATTGGCCAGTAAGTAAAATAAATGAGCCATCTTGGCTAACTATCTTTAATATAAAATGAATTGGTGTCCATCCAGCCAAAGCTGGATGACTACTCCCCAAATTGGACGACAACATGACTTGAAGAAAGGGGGGGCGGGTGGGCGTCGCTGCTCGTCAGGGAACGGACTGAGCAGCCACCTCAGCTGGTCCCTTAAATAGGCTCCTATCAGTGCAGGCTGCTAGCCGTGCAAACCGGCCAATCCGCTGCTTGCCGCGACGGACCAATCCCGCAGCTGTTGCTGCCCAGGGATGATGCGGCAGCTCCTGCGACCTATAACATAAAACAGAGGGGAAAACACACAGCCGTCTCCCCCTTTGAGCCAGCCCATGCCGGACCAGCTTATTGCTGTGACCCCTCATGGGCTAGCACAAAGGTATACAGAATAAAGAGACAACACTAGAGTTGCCACCTCATCCCTTTAAAACAGAACACATATGAATTACACAGGTTCTGAGACAAATTTAATGCAGATAAGGCACCAAGTGAGTTTAATTACCACCTTAATCAGCCACAGAACCTGTGTAATTAATATGTGTTCTGTTTTAAAGGGATGAGGTGGCAACCCTAGACAACACACCAATATAATACATGGGCTCAGGGCGCAGAGCACTGTGCTCCGAGCCCACCCAGTTGTGTGATAATAGTGAATGAATATTCGCAATTCTAACAGAATCTCCTCCCAGCCAATCAGGAAGCAGGTCGTGAGACCCATTTACCGATTGGCCGAAAGGAGAAGAACTTACTTACTTACTGGGGTGAGGAGGAGGAGGGAGGAGACCTTTTTTTAAGTTTTCTTTACTACTAATGGCGACAGGAGGGGGGGAGTGGAGATGGCTAACACAGACACACAGAGCTGACAGGCAGAGATGGGGGGAGATCAACCAGGTTTTTTACAGCTTAGAGAGGGACAGGTTAGACAGCACAAGCACTGTGCTGTTTAACCTACAATGAGCGAACAGGATCTCTTTTTTTGGGTGGGGTTACAACCTTTTCTTCCCCATTCTGGTGCTCGGGTTAAACTTCAGCCAGTCATCTTCACTACATCTAGATGCCTAAATGCATTCAGTTGCTGCCATGTAATTGGATGATTAGCTAGTTGTGTTACCAAGCAATTGAACAGGTGTACCTAATAAAGTGGTGGGTGAGTGTATAAATCTAAATCTTAGTAACGTCTCTTTTCTTCGAAAAAAATATTTACACTCATAAGCACTGTGACTTCTTTGGCAAAGTTAGTATTGACACACACTCTGCAGTCACTTTTTATTTCAAGAAATTGTCTTACCTAAAATAAAACAAAGTAAAAACATAGAACATATGCATTATATATCAAATAAAGCAATATAGTTCAAATCAGCATCAATACTTTGTTTTTTATCAAGGTTAATAAATGCAATAAAATGTAATCCCAAATGAGCAGGAACCTCATTACTTGTTTGTGTTTGCTTGGGTTAAACTTTTGTAAAATATTGTGAATTTTTTTACATTTTTAAGAGCTGTATGTGCATTATATACCACACAAAGTCTTCATCATGAAACAGAAATTGTATTACCTGGAGAAAGACGCATATGATGTTTTGTTACCTAAGGCTCCATTCACACCTGAGCGACAAAACGACTGAAGCGCGACGCTCAGATACGCTGGAGGGGAGAAATAACACTAATCTCTATGGAGATGGTTCACATCTCCACGCCGAACGACGAAACGCCGATCTCGTGAAGCTCAAAAAAGTCCCGGACCCTTATTTGTCGCGCATATTCAGGCGGCTTCGGCGTTCGGCATAGCCGACAATGACCTGTAAAAAAGATTGGGTTAAAAACGGCGCGTTTTGTCGCGGCAAATCGCGGTACAAACCGCTGCGCTAAGGTGTGAATGCAGCCTAAAAATTATAATACTATATATTTTTCAAGATTCATTCACTGTTTAAAAAAATGTAGATATGATACGCAAAGATTCGGTTCTCTCTTTTAAAATGTAAAAATAAATCAACTTTGCGTGCATGATAAATATCAATATATGATAACATGGTAGATTAAAGCAGAGTTCCACCCTGAAAAAAATCTTTTCGCCAAAAATAAAAAATAAATAATAAAAAAATAAAAAAAAAATAAAAAAATTAAATAACAAATTATTAAATGTATTTGTTTATTTATTTATTTATTAAAATAACAAATGAAGCACAACATAAAATAGTAAACAATGTAATAATTTCCTATCACCAATTACAGGCATACCCCACTTTTAAGTACACAATGGGGTTTATTTACTAAAGCTAGAAAGTGCAAAATCAGGCTCACTTCTGCATAGAAACCAATGATTTTATTACCAAAGCTTAATCGAACAAACTGGGGTTAGAAGCTCATTGGTTTCTATGCAGAAGTGAGTCTGATTTTGCGCTTTCCAGCCTTAGTAAATAAACCCCATTGTGTACTTAAAAGTGGGGCATGACTGTAATTTAATTTTTTTGTTCTAAAATGCCACACAGAAGCTAATTTGCCAAATAAAACACATACTTATATTTTTACAGTAAAAAGTAAGTAATTCAATAAAAATAATAATATTAATTATAGCATAATACAATTTAAATAATACAAATAACTAGAATACTTGAATTATTATGCTTTAAGCAATACAATCCATGTAAAAATAAGACAAAAATATAACATTTTAAGAAAAGATGCCAGCCAGGTTTTTAATTATACAAATAAATATAGACTACAAATGAAAAAAAAAAACACATTTCTTTCTAAACCATAAACAATTTTCAGTATGTAAAAATGTAACTAATATTCAAACAAGCATTAAGGAAACCTAACACACTTTTTTTTTTTCACACAAAAAAAATCATTAAAATAAGTTAATCTAACAATTTCATGATCGATGACATAAATTATAGTTTAATTCCCAGAGAAATGGAAAAGGATTAAGATTATGGTGCTTGATAATGAAATGGTTAACCCTCTCTAACCATCTGATTGTTTTGACACCTGCAGTATGTGAAAGATGGCACAGTGTCTTTTGTGGATTATAATGTCATATCTTCTTTATTGTTCTAATACTGATTTAAAAAAAAAAAAGGAGTCTAATCTTTTATTGGTCCAGTGACAAGTCCCATCCTGGACCTAGAGTTGTCACTTTTTTTTTTTCTCTTTATGGTTTATTGTTGCCATAGACACAAGGCTGCAATATGGTAGGTTTAGCGCTCCCTCTGTACTGTACCACCATGAGCTTATTGTTTAAAATCTGTATTATTCAACTCTTCTGAAGATTTACATTTTTAATAGCTCATTTATGTAATCCCATAAATAAGGTAACAGAAAAGCATCCTCACACAAATGAGAGAGCCTGTCTCTGAAAAAAAAGCTGCTGAAACAGGTCAGTCAAGGTCTCAGCTGCAGGGTTTGATTGGTATCGGCTATGTATCCAATGTCACTATGGACTTAAGACCACCCAGTTAGCCCAAAAATGGTGCATTACCAAGAAACAGCCTAATAGTGTTATAGTTCAGCACCCCCTTATTTTATGCAAGAGCGTAAAACTAAAGCAGAAAAGAAAAACAGTTTAGTCAAAAACTCATTTACTTTATTGCTTTGACAGCTGAACGTCAGTAAACTTCACATAATGAATTGTCTGTCTGCAGAGCTTTCCATTCTTTCTTCCTAAACTGTTCATAAAAGAGACTGAAACTACCCCAAATGTACGGTATACAGAGCACCTGCCCACACAAATGATAAGGGCAAAATCCGTCTACAAAATGTTGTTTTTATCTCACAGAAGTCATTTGTAAAGTGATGCTGTTTCATTTTTACATATGATAATATGGCTGATATACTAATTGATTTCTCATGTTGGCGTGAATTTTGCTCATTTTTTTGAGTGCAGGCATAATAAAATGATATGAGAAAATTCACTCTTATGCCGCGTACACATCATCACTTTATGTGATGAAAAAAAACTACATTTTCTGTGAAGTAAAAAACGACGTTTTTGAAACTTCAATTTTCAAAAACGATCTTGCCTACACACCATCGTTTTTTCACAATGCTCTAGCAAAGCGAGGTTACGTTCACCACGTTTTTCCATTGAAGCTCGCTTCATAACTAGCTTCTGGGCATGCGCGGGTGTAAAAACGTAGTTTTAAACGTCGTTTTATGCTACACACGGTCAATTTCTGTGAAGTAAAAAACAACGTTTTGAAAAACGACACATAAAATTGAAGCATGCTTTTTTTTTTTTTTTTTGTTTTTCACAAGACATAAAACAACGTTTTCCCCCACACACGGTCATTTAAAGTGATGTTTTTAAAAACGTCGTTTTTTTTCATCACATAAAGTGATGGTGTGTACGCGGCATTAGGGGGCAAACACACTGCATTGCATTTTGGTGCTTTGAAAAAAAAAAAAAATATGCTGCATTTTTTTTTGTCAGTTGTGGAAAATAAGGCTTCATTTCCACTGACGTTTTTACAGCCACTTTTCTGAGCGTTTTTTACAGCTTAAAAACGCCCGTCCATGTTATTCTATGGCATCATGCACACATAGGCGTTTTTGAGCTGTAAATGGCATAGGCGTTTTTGAGCTGTAAAAAAAACGCAGGACCAGGGCGTTCTGTGGCTCCAGAGTAGAGCTGTAAAAACACCAGACGTTAAAAAATGCTCAAAACGCTACCGCGGCGTTTTTGAGCTCCAGCTCACAATTTTTTTTTATTTTTTTTTTACAAAATAAACATGGACAGGCGTTTTTAAGCTGTAAAAAAGGCTAACACAAGTGGCTGTAAAAACGACTGGCGTTTTTACAGCCACTTTTCTGAGCGTTTTTTACAGCTTAAAAACGCCTGTCCATGTTATTCTATGGCATCATGCCCACATAGGCGTTTTTGAGCTGTAAAAAAAGCGCGGGACCAGGGTGTTCTGTGGCTCCAGCAATAGAGCTGTAAAAACGCCAGACATTAAAAAATGCGCAAAAACGCTCAAAAACGCTACCGCAGCGTTTTTGAGCTCCAGCTCACAAAAAAAAAATTTTTTTTTTTACAAAATAAACATGCCGTTTTTAAGCTGTAAAAAAGGCTAAAAAAAGTGGCTGTAAAAACGCCAGTGGAAATGAAGGCTAAGCCACCAAAACTGCAGGGAGCCTCCATAAATGTTCAGCCATGTACCATTCTCCAGCCCTTTGGCAAACAAACTGGCTTATAGTAGAGCCATAAATGTCAGATTTTAACTCCTCATTCTAGAGCACCTACTGACATTTTTCTGTACCCAGTCATTGGGGGTTATTTATGAAAGGCAAATCCACAAGTGCAAACTACAAGTGCAAAGTCCACTTGAAATTGAATTGAAAGTGCACTTGGAAGTGCAGTAGCTGTAAATCTGAGGGGTAGATCTGAAATTAGGGGAAGCTCTGCTGATTTTATTATCCAATCAATTGCAATTGTTTTTTATTTTCCTTGCATGTCCCCTTCAGATCTACAGCGACTGCACTTCCAAGTGCACTTTCAGTGCAATTTCAAGTGCACTTTGCACTAGTAGTTTGCACTTGTAGTGCAAAGTGGATTTGCCTTTCGTAAATAACCCCCAGTGTGTTTTTCTATGCAAGCTATTTGCCTTTCTTTTCACAACAAAGGCATGGCTCTTTGGTTGCAATTATTCCATGAAGACCATTTCAGATAAGACTTTTTCGAAGTGTAGATAGGGGTACTAGGGCACCTTTGGTTTTTGACAGTTTTGAGCTTACAGTGGTTGCCGAACATCTTCCTATTTTAAAGGGAAATAAGTATAATGGCGCATACACATGACAGTTTTTCATGACGAGAAAAATTAAATTTTTTTAATTGGTTGTGAAAAACGGTCGTGTGTATGCTCCAGAGCATTTTTCTCGACGATAAAAATGTCTGGAAAAAATTTAGAACCTGCTCTATTTTTTTATCGTCAATTTTCACGTCGATCTTTTTCACATCGTGAAAAACGGTCCTGTGTACGCTTTAACGAGGGGGAAAAACGTGCGTGCTCAGAAGCAAGTTATGAGACTGGGAAATTAGCAAAAGCAGCCCAAAGGGTGGCGCCATTCGAATGGAACTTCCCCTTTATAGTGCCTTCGTACGTGTTGTACGTCACCGCGCTTTGCTCAAGCATTTTTTTTCACGAACGTGGGTATGCAAGGCAGGCTTCATGACAAATCACGTTGAGAAAAACTTAGTTTTTTTGCATGACAAGAAAAACAATTGTGTGTACGCGGCATAATACAATTAAATGAAGAAAGTGTCAGATGATTGGTTGACAGTCCTGTTCAATTCAAAAACTGAACTGTCAACCTTATGTCTTGCATCCTCTTAATTCCACTACTGTCATTCCAGTGACCTCATCTTACAGAGCCCCTCTTAATTTATATATCAACATTTCTCAGGCTGCATTCACACCTGAGCGATTTGTCGCCTGAAGCGCAACGCTCCAAAACGCTAGAGGGGAAAAAATACATTATCGCGCGAATCGGGCGGTTTGGGCGTTTTTGAGCGTTTGTATTTCCCATAGAAAGTAATAATGGAAACACTCGATTCAAGCGACTAGCGCGACAACGAGCGTTTGCTACGGGTGTTTTGTCGCTTTAATCAATAGGACATTTCACCCAGGCAGAAGATAAATAAAATCTACCAACATAGCAACAAGTGATGAAAAGATGATAATTTATCCTATTGGCTAAAATAAAAAACGTTGAAGTGCAAAAACGTCGGACGACACTGTATGCAAACGCGCAAATACTCATGAATACAGGCGACAAAACGCCGGGAAAAAACGCCCGAAAAAACAACCAAACAAGCTACGCTCAGGTGTGAATGCAGCCTAAAAGCCTACCAAAATGCATTCCTAGATCAGCACCTAGGTAAGCTTGATGTATTAGGCCCCGTACACACGACCAGTTTCCTCGGCAGAATTCAGCTTCCGACCGAGTTTCTGGCTGAATTCTGCCGAGAAACCCGGCCGTGTGTACACTTTCGGCCGAGGAAGCCGACGAGGACCTCGGCGAGGAAATAGAGAACATGTTCTCTATTTCCTCGTTGTTCTATGGGAGAACTCGGCCCGCTGAGGTCCTCGGCGGCTCCAGGACTGAACTGGCCGAGGAACTCGATGTGTTTGGCTCAGCTTCCATGGCCAACCACTGCATTTCTGGTCCTCAATTTCCTTCTGTATGTTTGTGATTCTGCAGAAGAGAATGAACAGCTCGTCTTGAAACACCTACTCACTGGGGGTTATTTCCGAAAGGCAAATCCACTTTGCACTACAAGAGCAAATTGCACTGAAAGTGTACTTGGAAGTGCAGTCGCTGTAGATCCGAGAGGGACATGCAAGGTAAATAAAAAACAGCATTTTAGCTTGCACATGATTGGATAATAAAATCAGCAGAGCTTCCTCTCATTTCGAATCTACCCCTCAGATTTACAGCCAATGCACTTCCAAGTGCACTTTTAGTGCAATTTTAAGTGAACTTTGCACTTGTAGTTGGCACTTGTAGTGGAAAGTGGATTTGCCTTTCATAAATAACCCCCACTGTGAACTTTCAATTTGGATGAGGCCTGGATGATGCAGAATTTTGTGTTGTCACTGTGCTTTGTTTGCATTGGTGCAACATTTTCTACATCTTTGGCAATCACACCTTTTTGGCATGGTTGTCATTTGCCCAATTGTATTTAACACCGCTGTTTCTGTTTCAGTTAAACACTTTAGTTTACACCAATGAGGTTGATTTACTAAAGGCAAATAGACTGCGCACTTTGTAAAGTGCAGTTGTACTCTGCAAAAGCAGTTGCTTCAGAGCTTGGTAAATGAGGGGAAGCTCTGCTGACTTCCATCATCCAATCATGTGCAAGCAAAAATGCTGTGTTTTTTTATTCCCTTGCACGTGATTGGGTATTCATTGCAAAGTAAAGCTTTAGCTCATTTACTAAGCTCTGGAGCAACTGCACTTTGCAAATTGCACAGTCTATTTGCCTTTAGTAAATCATACCCCAATGTGTCTGTTATATCTGCATAAAGGATGTATAAACCCAAACACAAATTTTGTATAAACTTAGATTTGTTTCAAAAGTAAGTTGCCATGATTTAACCACTAGGGTACCACACGCCGTCAAATGACGGCGGGCGGAATACCCTATTGTTCTGACAGGACGTCATATGACGTCCTGTCATTTAAAGCCGCTAGGAGGCAGACGCGCGCGCACCCGTCGCGTCACTGGGAACACAATGCGCGTGCCCGGTGGCCGCGATGGCCGCCGCGATGGCCGCCGGGCACTCGCGATTGCCCAGTAACTGAGCAGGGACGTGGAGCTCTGTGTGTAAACACAGAGCTCCACGTTCTGTCAGGGAGAGGAGACCGATGCCGTGTCCCTTGTATATAGGGGCACAGATCGGTCACCTCCCCCAGTCACCCCCCTACAGTTAGAACACTCCAAGGCTACACATTTAACCCCTTCCTCGCCCCCTAGTGGTTAACCCCTTCCCTGACAGTCACATTTATACAGTAATCAATGCATATTTATAGCACTGTTGAATGTATAAATGTGAATGGTCCCAAAAATGTCCGATGTGTCCGCTATAATGTCACAGTCCCGAAAAAAAATCGCAGATCGCCCCCATTCCTAGTAAAAAAATAAATTTTAAAAAATCATAATTATGTCCCCTATTTTGTAGGCAATATAACTTTTGCGCAAACCAGTCACTATACAGTTATTGCGATTTTTTTACCAAAAATATGTAGAAGAATACGTATCGGCCTAAACTGAGATAAAATGTTTTGTTTTTTTTTTAAATGGGATATTTATTATAGCAAAAAGCAAAAAATATTGTGTTTTTTTTTCAAAATTTACGCTCCTTTTTTTGTTTATAGCCCAAAAAATAAAAACCACACAGGCGATAAAATACCACCAAAAGAAAGCTCTATTTGTGGGGAAAAAAGGACGTCAATTTTGTTTGGGAGCCACGTCGCACGACCGCGCAATTGTCAGTTAAAGCAACGCAGTGCCGGAAGCTAAAATTTCGTCTGGGCAGGAAGGGGGTGTAGGTGCACAGTAGGCAAGTGGTTAAACTACGGCTTTCATTAAAATAATACCTGTCGCCCTGTTGCACTGACTTTCAATGGAGACTACAAACATCTTTTCCAACACGCATTATGCAGGCATGATCTATTGTTGCCATGATCAAGAAACTTGCCTATGAAATACGAATGCAACCATTACTGCAGTGCATGTAGGCGGGGGTGACTAGGAGGCTGTGGGAGATAAGCATAAAGATGCAACAAAGAATAAATAAAGGTTTTTTTTTTTTTATTGTTTTAAAACAATGCCAGTTGTTTATGAAACACAGCACTTTAGCAAAGCAAATATTATTCAGTTAGGGGTTACACCAACTATGCCAATCAAGTTGCGCGGTTACAATGGACATACACTTTTATTTGATACCTTTGGGTTATTAGTAAGTGCAGCGTTATGGTATACACACTTTATTTTGAGATTTATCACAGTTTTCACAATTTCCTTCACTCATTCACTGGCGCAGAAATGTTATTCTATGTCAATTAAGCATTGAGATATATGGCTACAAAGATTACATATTTTTGTAACTGGAAAGACGCCTGTTACTCTGCACATCACTTTTTGCAAATGGAATGTTTGAAACTATAAAAAATACACATTTTCTATTGACCCACAAATAGAGAAAACATGAAATAACTATCTAAACAATGTTATGCCCATAGAACATTAAATCACAAAAGATTTCTTTTCAAAAGAAATAGGTTATTTTGTGTACAGGGAAATAGATCTCTCTAAAGTGATTGCAATTAATTACAGTGAATAAAATACAATTGACTGCTGATTGCATAAATACTGTATACAGTAAAACCTTGGTTAGAGAGTAACTTGGTTTGAGAGCGTTTTGCAAGACAAGCAAAAATTTTTAATAAATCTTGATATAAAAGCGATGTCTTGATATACAAGTCGCGTCATGTCACAACTGAGTATAAAAGAGAACATCCAACAAAACCCAGCGGTATCAGTAGTAAAAGCAGCCTCAGCCCAGCCTCCATCTAGGCCTACAACCCCAAAGTGTTTCGCTCTGTCCATTGAGTTTTCTGAGTCAGTGTCATCGCATAACTTACATCATGAAGACTAGTGGCTATTCACTAAAAAGTTAGTGACCGTGCAAGCAGGAGACTAGTGAGAAAGGCCAACCAAAAGAATTATGATCACTTAGTACAAGCCTCAGTGACTACGAGAGGAGAGACCATGAATACTATTGTTGCCCAGGTTCTGCCCAGGTTCTTCACCAGTTGTGGCTTTGTGGAAGAGTGGCTGAAGAAAGCTGCTACATGACATCTCATCTATAGTTTGGCAGAAAGCACATGGGAGACTCTAAAGTCAGCTGGAAAAGGGGTCTATGGACTGATAGGACCAAAATAAAGACTTTTGGCCATCAGATTAAACACCATGTTCAATGGAGCTCGTTCACACATCTCCGTGGTGGCTGTGGAGCGAATTGCACAAGGGTCCTGTGAATCTTTGACTCAGTTTCAGGTCTGAATTTGGGGACAAATTTGGGCCTGATTTGTCCCTGAAACAGAGAACAGGGACACACCGGACCCCTACTGTCAGCCACATATGATCTTAGTGTGAACCCAGCCTTAAAGTGTTGCTAAACCCTGGACCCTGCATTCACTATATCTGGTCTGCCACAGCAAATGAAAATGCAATTATTTTATTAAATATAAATTACTAAATACCCTTTCTCATCAGCAGTTATAGCAGTCTTGTGACTTCTTTCAGTGTCTGGCCGAGCACTGGTTAAAGCTTGTAGGAGGAGGGTTTTTTTCTCCTCTGACTGTCCTATGAGGCTGCATGACCCCTGACCCTCTCTCTGGAAAGTGCTGATTGTCCCTGTGCTGATCACATACACCCTCCCCAAAAAAAAAAGTGCAAAGTGCCTCCTAGGGCTCTGTACTATCAGCAGATGGATTGGAGACTGTGGAAGAAGAGGAGGATCAGAGAAGACGAGATCAAAGAGCCTTTTTACACAATGCACAGGCTTAACCCCTTAGGTTTAACCATGAGTATAACAAGCATGCTTTACTGCATTTACAGACTGATTTTGCTGTTGTGGGTTTAGTAAAACTAAGTTATTCAGCTCTATAAATCCATAAATTGTAGTGTTTTTCCAAGTGTTTCAAACTCAAACAAACATGCAATCTTCTCAAAACAACTTGATATAATTCTTCCACCACACCACTTGTGTTTCTGTGACTCCGCCTTGCATTCTCATGCTCGGCATTAAAGCTTAGTAAAATCCTCCAAGGTCTCCTAGGCAATTCCAACAGTGTTCAGTAAACTAGTGTTCTCCACATGTAAGAATAAATAAGTGCTTGCAATAGAAGTACTGTAAAATAGAAGGAGC
This sequence comes from Rana temporaria, assembly GCF_905171775.1. Taxonomy (NCBI): domain Eukaryota; kingdom Metazoa; phylum Chordata; class Amphibia; order Anura; family Ranidae; genus Rana; species Rana temporaria. Next base: position 86,225,761 of record NC_053490.1, read on the forward strand.
TGAACCTACTGATCTCACCCTCGCTTGCTTGTCTCTCTGCTCCTAGATTTTAAACACGGTGATCAGTAAATTCAGACGCTAAACACCACAGTTGATTGCCGTGTAGCTCAGCCCAGACATGTTTTATCAAACTTCTTCAATGGGATTGGCTACTATATTATATGTATATATTTTGTTATATATTCATTTAGGCTCCATTCACATGCCAGCTCAGCGGGAGATCAGTCCGCAGATCTCTGCTGAGCCGACGGATGACAAGCTCCTCTCTGCTCACTGAGCGGCGAGGGGCTTGTCGGGCAACGCTGTCTCCTATGGAGCAGCATGTCCGTTTTCATCAGATCTTACCCGGTCCGATCCACATGGATGGATGGGGACGTGCCCCCATACGTCTGTTTTTAGCGGATCAGATCGGATGTCAGCGGACATGTCTCCGCTGACATCCGACGCTCCATAGGGATGCATGGATCGGCCGTTCAGGTCCACCGTCAAAACTGACAGGTGGACCCGAACGGTCCGTCCGTGTAAATGAGGCCTCAGGCCTCGTACACATGACCGAGTTTCTCGGCAAAAACCAGCAAGAAACTTGCTGGGATTTTTTTTTTTTTTTGCAGAGGAAACCGGTTGTGTGTACATTTTTCGACGAGGAAACTGTCAAGGATCCCGTCGAGCCAAAAAGAGAGCATGTCTTCTTTTTCCTCGACGGGAATGGAGAAACTTGCCTTGTCGAGTTCCTCGACAGCCTAACAAGGAACTCGACGAGAAAAACGATGTGTTTCGCCCGTCGAGTTCCTCGATCGTGTGTACGAGGCCTAAGGGTCAGCACAGGATTTGTGGTTTTAGTTAGTATTGATCTGTTTATTTCACCACCTATCCTACCATCCCTTGTCATTTGAACAAATGCTAAGAGTTGTAAAGGAAGGTGAAAGATGTAAAGGCATGTCCCAGTAAACTATGTTCTTTAGGAATACCAACAGATTAATGGCACACTTTGCCTGGTACACTTTCTTTAGCAATATAATTATTGTCCCTACCATAAAAAGGCTAGTTGGTTGTGTTTGCCCCCATGGTTCTCTTCACTCATGCCACCCTGATCCTATGCTTTGTTGCAAAGCTCTGGCTTTTGTAGGGTGCCACCAGAAAACGATAACTAGCATTTCTGATGTTGTAGGCACTTAAAGTGGTTGTAAACCCTTTTTAAACTTTATGCTACAAGTAATACTATATTAAGGCTTACCTGTAGCTACCCAGCATATCTCCTAAACCTGTACGATTTAGGAGATATCCCCTGTCCCCTGCATGTGCCAATGTCATCGGCACATGCGCACTGGGGCAAACTGAAGCAATGGCACCTATGTGCTGTTGCTTCAGTCAGCGTGCTGTTACCAGCGACTCCCTGCGCATGCGTGGGAGTGACCTTATGGCGGCTCCGGCCAATCACAGTGCCGAAGTAGCCAGAAATAACTCTGGGACAACATGTCGGCAGCTGGAGGGGGAGACGTGGACCACTGCGGGGGATTCGATCGGAGGTAAGTAATACATAATGAGCTAGTATGCTATGCATACTAGCTCATTATGCCTTTATCTTGCAGGGTGTTTTTTTGAGGAAGGTCTACCTCTTTAATATATTTCACAGAGATATGTTAACTTGTTGAAAGTTTGCAAATAACTTCTCTGATTCTTCCCGCTTCTTGCTAAGGTATCAATGTACATGTTTTACTTCTGTCTATTGGCCAAGGATCCCAGTAATACAAATGTCAAGAAAATATCCCCTTATCTATCATCCACAGCAAGACACTTGCTTGTTAATGTCTAGCTTTATCTCACTGCTTGGACTCCCAGGTACACTATCCCTGCATACTGTATATGCATACTGCACAGCTTTTTTAAATGGGAAAATGGTACACATTAGCAAAAGTATGTAGGCATAGGACACACACCCTCACCACTCTTCCTTAAAGGAGAATTATAAAAAAAAAGGATTAGTTAAACAACTCTTTTTTTTTTTACCATTACTATTTCTTTATATTGGTTTTTGAAATTTGCAAATACAACAATTTAGAAATTAGATGAAAGGTTTGGCACTGGGTAACACTTCTACAGTGCTATGTGGCTGAGAGGTGGCTGAGAGGTGGCCACCATATATGAACAGGTATAGGCTAAAGCCAGGAACCTCTTCATATTTCTAGGCCCTGCTTTCTATGACGCCATTGATTAGATGGTAGGAGGTGAAGTAAGTGGATGGTGTCCTGTTAGGCTGGAGGAGCAGAATGTGCCCAGGAACTAAAAATGTGGAAGTGGTCTGTTGCTTTAAACCAGGAATTATATGATAGTACATTTTTTACAGGCTTCGTCTTTATATCAAACTGTGCCTGAATGCCTGACATGAAGTATAGGTTCTCTTTAACTAGTTCTTAAAAGCACAGCATCATAGACTGATAGATAATGATCAGCCATAACAGTAAAATCATTGACAGGTTAAATGAATACCATTGATTATCTAATTATAATGGCATCTAAAAGTTGAAAGGGGGGGGGGGGTGACTGGGAGAGAAGGCCCCCAACTGGTCACCCAGAAAAAAGGAAAATTGAACAGGACTATCTCGGTACTAACTTAAACAGTGTATACTCAGGATTTGTAAAAAATAATATACAATATTATTTATACAAAGATTCGAAGACAAGACATTTTAACACTCATAAAAGGTGCATGGTAAAAACTTATTTCAAATTGGATGATGGTACCCATACCTAGTTTATATTTAATATCTACCTAAGAGGCTTCAGCCTTCTCAGGCATCTGAAAGTTGGTGTGATATATTATGCAGCAAGTAAACATGTTTCCTATAAAGTTGATGTGTTGAAAGCAGAAAAAAATGTGCATTGCAGTTTGTTGTGTATAGGGCTGCAAAGCTAGAGACCGGTCAGGGTGTCCATGTTGATCCGTGTCCACAACCAAAAGCACCTACAATGGGCACATGAGCATCTGAATTGGACCATGGAGCAAAGGAAGAAGGTGGCCTAATCTGATGAATCACATTTTCTTTTACATTATGTGGATGGCCAGGTGAGTGGGTATCACTTACCTTGGAAGGAGATGACACCAGGATGCAGTCTGGTAAGGAGGCAAGCTGGCAGAGGCAGTGTGATGCTTTGGACAATGTTCTGCTGGGAAACCTGGGTCTTGCCATTCATGTGGATGTTACTTGACACATGTACAACCTACCTAAACATTGTTGCTGACCAAGAACACTCCTTCATGAAAATTATATTCCCTCTTGATAAAGTATATAATATTTACTTGTTTCAAACATTTCCTCAGCTACTTCCTGGTTTCCAGGGCTAGGCAAGGGTGTCAGACATCCCTTGAGTCTTCAGGAGGGGAGGAGGGACTTTCTCTGCTAAGCTCACCCTCCTGTCTGCATGCCAGAGCTAGGGGCAGATGGATTCCAGGAAGTAAATGCTACATGAATCATCTGTACTTACTCATGATGGCCAGAAATGCTGAGAAAATAGATTTCTCAGCAAAATAAAGCATGGAGACATGGGTGGATGTGGGAGTTTGCTTTGAGTATTATAAATTAGTGGGAACACACTCACAAGGGCTCCATCAATGTCTCCGCTCAAGAGAACAGATTTAAAATCTATTCCCGTTGGTATCGGACCCCTGATAAGCTACACAAAATCTTCCTTAATGTCCCATCGACATGCTGGTTCGCTCCTCCATGTTTGGTGGGATTGCCCAGTTCTTCAACCGTTCTGGAAAGGAGTACATGAGCTCATTTCCCGAATCACCACGTTTACTCCTGACTTCACACCGGCACAGTATTTACTCCAACACACCTCCTTGTCACAATCAAGCTATTGTAAATCCCTGATGCTACACCTTATAAATGCGGCCACCCAATGCATTCCCATTCGTTGGAAAAACACCCTCCCCAACTGTTGCAGATTGGCACTCCCGAGTCAACAAAATTGAAGAGATGGAAAGGATTATTCATCAGGCCAAGGATATGCATGACAAGTTTAGATGTACATGGGCCTGCTGGATACACTACAAGGAATCTGTGGGATCCGTGTCCCCCTTGGCCCCTCCTGCGTCCCCAGTAGCGCCAGTTGGGGTCAATGATACTGTCATGTCCCGTTCCTTCTGTTTCCCCCCCCCCTCTTAGTCCTGAACATGCCCGCTTCACACCTGCACTGACATGCTGGCTGCTAGCTTTCTGGGCCGAACATCCTGACGCTTGGTCCCGCAGGCGACCGGACTTGTGGCTGTCTGATCGCTTGTGCCCGGAACTACTCACCCTTCAGGCTCACCCTGTCCTTCCCAGAGACGTCATGTTCCCTTTTCTTCTAGGACCAATTTTACCCTTCTACATTGTCTGGCTACTTATGGTCCCCTCCTGCTCACAGCATGTTCCCTTTTGGGGTGATCGGGTACTGGGTTGACCCTTGCTGGTCCGCTAACTTTTAGTTCGCACTCCTGAATGTCAGGACCCCCCCCTTCCCAACTGTACCGCTGTAACAATTAGAAATGTTTATCTTACTACAGTATGTGATTAGTCACACCAATGTTAGATTGTTGAGTTGTTTGTCTTCTCAATCCTACTGTATCTCGCATATGATTGCATTGTATACATTGTGAAGATGTTCTGTATGATGTTCTATGCTATGCTTCTGTACTTGTTGAAAATCAATAAAAAAAATTGAAAAAAAAATGTATTAATTAGTTAATTAAATAAAGGGTTAATTCACCTTTAACCACTTGACAACTGGGCACTTAAACACCCTTAATAACCAGACCAATTTTCAGCTTTCGGTGCTCTCACATTTTGAATGACAATAACTCAGTCATACAACACTGTAACCAAATGAAATTTTTGTCCTTTTTTTCCCACAAATAGAGCTTTCTTTTGGTGGTATTTGATCACCTCTGCGGTTTTTATTTTTTCCGCTAATAATGAAAAAAGAACGAAAATTTTGTAAAAAAATGTTTTTTTTTTCATTTCTATTATAAAATTTTGCAAAAAATGAATTTTTCTTCATAAATTTGGCCTAAAATGTATACTGCTACATATCTTTGGTTAAAAAAAAAAAAAAATTGGGTTATTATTTAGTCTGGGTGAAAGTTATAGGGTCTACAAGCTATGGTACCAATTACTGAAAATTGATCAATTTGATCACATCTGAAGTACTGACGGCCTTTCTCATTTCTTGAGACCCTAACATGCCAGAAAAGTACAAATACCCCCCAAATGACCCCTTTTTGGAAAGAAGACATTCCAAGGTATTTAGAAAGAGGCATGGTGAGTTTTTTGAAGTTGTAATTTTTTCCCACAATTCTTTGCAAAATCAAGGTTTTTTTTATTTTTATTTTTTTTCCACAAAAGTTTCATATTAGCAGGTTATTTCTCGCACACAGCATATTCATACCACAAAATACACCCCAAAACACATTCTGCTATTCCACCCGAGTATGGCGATACCACATGTGTGAGACTTTTACACAGCGTGGCCACATACAGAGGCCCGACATGCAGGGAGCACCATCAGGCGTTCTGGAGCACCCAGACCAGTTCTGACATTTCTCTCCTACATGTAAAAATCATCATTTATTTGCTAGAAAATGACATAGAACCCCAAAACATTATATATGCTTTTTTAGCAAAGACCCTAGAGAATACAATGGCGGTCGTTGCAACTTTTTATCGCGCATGGTATTTGCACAGCAATTTTTCGAACGCATTTTTTTGGGAAATAAAACAGTTTTGTGCTTTTTAAAAAAAAAAAACATTAAAGTTAGCCCAATGTTTTTGCATAATATGAAAGATGAAGTTACGCCGAGTAAATAGATACCCAACATGTCACCCTTCAATATTGCACACGCTTGTGGAATGGCGCCAAACTTCGCTACTTAAAAATCCCCATAGGCGACGTTTTAAATGTTTTTACTGGTTACATGTTTTTAGTTACAGAGGAGGTCTGGGGCCAAAATGATTGCTCTCGCTCTAACGTTCGCAGCACGTGTGTGGTTTGAACACCGTTTTCATATGTGGGCGGGACTTACGTGCACATTCGCTTCTGTATACGCACGCGGGAACAGGGGCGCTTTAAATATTTATTTTTTATTTTTATTGTTCATTTTACTTTATTTATTTTAGTTTGACACGTTTTTCCCCAAAAATAAATGTTTTGATCACTTTTATTCCAATTACAAGGAATGGAAACATCCCTTGTAATAGGAATATAGCATGACAGGTCCTCTTTACAGTGAGATGTGGGGTCAATAAGACCCCACATCTCACCTCTAGGCTGGGAAGCCTGAAAAAAAACAAAAAAAAAAAAACGATCCTGGCTTCGATCGCAGCGGTGAGTCAGAAGAAGCACCGGAGGGCGAAGGGAGTGGGGACGTCCACTTTTGCCTCCCGTAAGAACGATCAAGAGGCGGAACAGCCGCCATGATCATTCTTATGGTGTAGAGAATTGCTGGCTGAAAAAAATGATATCTGAATGATGCCTGTAGCTGCAGGCATCATTTAGATATCCCTGCACAAAGTCAAGGACCTCATATGACGTGGGCGGGAAGTGGTTAAAACACATTTTTTTCCCCCAGAGTATTTTCTGGGTATTGCAGAGTATTGGCCGGGGTATTGCAAAGTATTGGTGTTGGGGTATTGCAGAGTATTGGCCGGGGTATTGCAGAGTATTGGTGCGGGGGTATTGCAAAGTATTGGTGCGGGGGTATTGCAAAGTATTGGCCGGGGTATTGCAAAGTATTGGCCGGGGTATTGCAAAGTATTGGTGCGGGGGTATTGCAGAGTATTGTGTGGGGGGTATTGCAGAGTATTGTGTGGGGGGTATTGCAGAGTATTGTGTGGGGGGTATTGCAGAGTATGGTACGGAGGGTATTGCAGAGTATGGTGCGGAGGGTATTGCAGAGTATTGGTGCGGGGGTATTGCAGAGTATTGTGTGGGGGGTATTGCAGAGTATTGTGTGGGGGGTATTGCAGAGTATGGTGCGGAGGGTAATGCAGAGTATGGTGCGGAGGGTATTGCAGAGTATTGGTGCGGGGGTATTGCAGAGTATTGGTGCGGGGGTATTGCAGAGTATTGGTGCGGGGGTATTGCAGAGTATTGTGCGGGAGGTATTGCAGAGTATTGTGCGGGGGGTATTGCAAAGTATTGGTGCGGGGGTATTGCAGAGTATGGTGCGGGGGTATTGCAGAGTATTGTGTGGAGGGTATTGCAGAGTATTGCGCGGGGGGTATTGCAGAGTATTGCGCGGGGGGTATTGCAGAGTATTGCGCGGGGGGTATTGCAGAGTATTGCGTGGGGGGCATTGCAGAGTATTGCGCGGGGGGTATTGCAGAGTATTGCGCGGGGGTACTGCAGAGTATTGCGCGGGGGGTATTTCAGAGTATTGTGCGGGGGTACTGCAGAGTATTGCGCAAGGGGTACTGCAGAGTACTGGCAGGGGGTACTGCAGAGTATTGCGCGGGGGTATTGCAGAGTATTGCGCGGGGGTATTGCAGAGTATTGCGCGGGGGTATTTCAGAGTATTGCGCGGGGTTTTTGCAGAGTATTGCGCGGGGTTTTTGCAGAGTATTGCGCGGGGTTTTTGCAGAGTATTGCGCGGGGGTTTTTGCAGAGTATTGCGCGGGGTTTTTGCAGAGTATTGCGCGGGGTTTTTGCAGAGTATTGCGCGGGGTTTTTGCAGAGTATTGCAGATTATTGCGCAGGGGGTATTGCAGAGTAATTGCGCAGGGAAGGCAGAGCATTGCAGAGTATTGCACAGGGAAGCCAGAGTATTGCAGGGGTTAATGCAGGGATGGCTGAGCAGGGATGGATGGATCTGTGACTGCAATAGTCACAGATCCATCCCACACTGCTGCTGCCATCCGCGCTCTCCTCTCACACTGTACCGATCGGTACAGCGAGAGGAGGGAGGAACCGGCGTCATCAAATGACGCCGGTTTGTTTACCTGTGATCGCGCCGTCATTGGACGGCGCGATCACATGGTAAAAGACCGCGGTTGTCGGTCAATTACCGAGATCTGTGTAGCGCCGGGTCTCATAGACCCGGCGCGCACAGAATTTTCAGTGTGCGCGCCCGAGGCGGCGCGCATTACTGCTTCTGGTGGGCGCCGTTAAATAACGGCGACCCCCAGTTAAGCAACCACCTTGCCGCCGTTATATGACGGCGGCTGGTGGTTAAGTGGTTAAAAAAAAAATGCCTGTAGGTAATGGGTGTCTGTAGATACTGTAAAAACAAACTGACCAAAGTTAAAGAATGCCCTTGCTATAGGTGTATGCCATTTACATACTTCCTAAAGTCTGACTGGAATGCTCTCAGGATTTTATTAGGATCTTGCTGAGGCCTAGTCATTATTGCTCACCTACAACATCACAGGAGTGAGCTTTTTCTCGATTAAAACCCAGTCACAATCTCTTTCTTTCCCCTGATGCAGTAGCTCAGCATCTGAGCGTACACTCCTGTGAATAAAGCAATATAAAATTAGTAAAGTAACGACTAGGCCTCACTTAGCAATGCCCTGGGAGTATACCAGTCAGGCTTCATGAGGTATATAAATGGCCTCCACCTATAGCAAGGGCATTATTCAACTTTAGTCAGAGCTGCACAGTTTGTTTTTATCTCTAAACATCCCTTATCTGCACAGGGCAGTTTTTTTTTTGTTTGTTTTTTGGTAAAGGTAAACTAACCCCTAAAAAACTTTGTTTGTGGTGCTCCGATGCACAACTTAATTTCCTTCATTAAATGAAGATAATTTGGTCCTTCCAGCATTAGAAGAAGACAACTGAATGCAGATTGTACGGCTCTCCCTGAGCTGACGCAGCCTCATAGCTGTGATTCCATTTTGATTATTTTTTTTTTAGCAGCCAAGTGCTTGTGAATAGTAGATGTGACAGCATTGTTACTAATGGTCCAGGAAAGACCTGTTTTGTATTGTGTGTTTTGATGAGCTGAAAACACATCATCATTAGCCGGCAATGTGAAAAAGACTAAACTTCTATGTGCCTCCCAGAGATTGGCAGACCAAATACAACAAAAAAATGCAGTGTTTGTATGGAGAAAAGGCACCCCCTCCGGCTACATTATTCCATTGATCTAAAAACATTTAAATCTTCTTTGCTGAACAGTTTTCAGTGGAAATTTCATAATCGCTGTGCAAATCTATTACATCTGCACCCCTTCAAGCTGTTCTATACACAAACACAATTTATTTCCCAGCCTGAAAAATGTCTTTTAATGAGGGTGGGGAGTGGATAAAATAGAGGAAAAAAAAAAAGCAAGAGTCATATATCAACCTGTCAGGCAGCTCCGTGAAGTTTAAAGACACCAAGAACAAGGCCCACAGCTCAGTCAAAGAAAGTTTTGATAATTTTATTAGTCCTTTGGTTAGTTTTTTTTATGTTTTCTTTTATATACTTCCTAGCTAGGGGCCTATTAGGTCTTTTTGACCAGTGAGGTTCCACTAAACCCTAACAAAGTGATATTTAGTGTGTATTATAAACAGTGTCCTTTTCTTTTTGGAAAATGCTGTTTTTATCGCATTTTAATACTTTGTTGCATCTTAGTTCTGCTGACCTGCTTTAGCTTTTTTGCAGCCACTTCCCATCTACATAAATGCACTCCAGCTGTGGCTGCACATCATTGCTCTGGGCTTCATGATGGTGTGGGCAGAGGAACAAACCTGTGCATTGAATGTCCGCACAGCCACTAATAAGGGTTGATTTACTAAAGGCAAATATACTGTGCACTGCGTGTGCACTTGCTTCAGAGCTTAGTAAATGAGGTAAAGCTTCACTTTGCAAATAATACTCAATCACATGCAAGGAAAATAAAAAACTGTATTTTTGCTTGCACATGATTGGATGATAGAATGGAAGTCAGGGGAGCTGTTTTAAGCTCCCCGAACCCTTGGGATTGTTGCACAAGGGAGTTTCTAGGCCCCCCTGTTTGCACACCTGTCAGTTAATATCATCATCAGTCTGGGGCAGAGGGTAATTTCCCTCACGCCCCCTAGTAGGGGATAGGTTAAAGGTGAACCAATGAAAGGGCACAGGGAATGTCACATGGTATTTAGGAATGTTCCAGAAAGGGAAAAGTTTATTTAAAGGGGTGACAACAATTCCTGTATGACCAGATTTCCAGGACCCCTACCGGTGAACTCCCCTCCCCCTTCCTTGTCGCGGCCTGTAGTATTACGGGGTACTCCCTCTTGGTTTTTCATGTTAAACAAGGGGTGTTATTTAATAAGGCGTTAATCCCAACCCGAGTTGTAATGGCTGGATTGATGAATGTATTGGTTTGTTTGAATAAATAACTGATATGTCCTTGTATTTATATCTAACTATGTTTATATATATGGTAATAAAATATGATCGTTATATTAAATACCAGTAATAAAGGCCTGCGGCCAAGTTTACCCCACCTCAGTTGTTTGTTGGTCATTATGCATAGTAGTATTTCGGCATACAGTCCCAATCAGCAGAGCTTTCCCTCAGATCTAGAGGAGCTGCACTTGCAGTGCACAGTATATTTTGCCTTTAGTAAATCAACCTCCCAGTCTTTATCAGAAAAGCATATAACAAGGTGACAACACAGGGAAGCAATTAGGAGGCCGGAATAGTGTCAGCCAATAACAGGAAATGCCTGAACAAATAATCTCATGGCAGGGTCACCGGGGTTTAACCCCCCTGGCGGTATTCCTGAGTCTGACTCGGGGTTAGATTTTTGTGCTAGGATCGGTAACCCCGAGTCAGACTCGGGCTTGCCTCGCAGCATCCACAGACAGTGTTTACTTACCTTGTCCCTGGATCCAGCGATGCCACCGCGCTGTGTGAGCGAGCGGGACCTCGCTCGATTCACACCGCGTCCTCCTGTGCCGCCGATCTCCGTTCCCTGCGACGTTACGACGCACGGGAGCGGAGAACGGCGCCAAAAAACGTAAACAAACACATTACATACAGTATACTGTAATCTTATAGATTACAGTACTGTATGTAAAAAATACACACCCCCTTGTCCCTAGTGGTCTGCCCAGTGCCCTACATGTTCTTTTATATAATAAAAACTTTTCTTTCTGCCTGCAAACTGTAGATTGTCCATAGCAACCAAAAGTGTCCCTTTATGTCAAAAATGATTTTAGAGCAGCTAGAAAACAGCGATAATAAATTATAATCACTTGCAGAATTGTGCGATAGCGATTTGTGGGGAAATTCGTCATAAAAAAATAAAAGTAATGACAGCGACAATTCTGCAACTGAGCAAATGTCAGTGATTTGGAGTTGATTACATTATTGAATAATTTTTATTATAATTATATTATTATTTGTTATAATTATTTATAATTATTTATTATATTATAATTTATAATTTTGTTTTTAAAAAAAATTTATACCCGGCATGCCTACTAGACTCTTGTTTGGTCAGATTTAAGTGAGTTATTCCTTAGAATTACAGGCCTACAGTATAAAACGCCAAATTTCCATGCAAAATAATTGTACCGCTTTCAGCACCTTTTTTCTGAAAGAATCATACCGCCAGGGAGGTTAATGAAAGTTGTATATTTTAAAAGTTTGAAAAAGTTTGAACTGAGCATTTGTAGAGCTAATAGGAAAACCTTTACATAACATGCTTGGAGGACGACTTAAAGCTGTACTTGGTATTATGGATCACTACAATTTTCATGTCTCAGCCATAACATTAGGATCACTGACTGGTGAGGTCAATACCATTGATTTGTAGATAAAAGAAAGCTGGCAGCTCGATCTACCACAATGAATGCTATGGCTATGATTGAGGCTACATGCCGAAATGCGTAAGGCCTGTATTATTTTGTACCACACCCAGATTAATAAATGTATTAATTGCGGAAGATTGAGCTGCTGGCTTTCTTTTATCTACATGTTTACTGAGATGCTAGGAGGACACTATGGGGTTGATTTACTAAAGACAAATAGACTGTGCGCTTCACAAAGTTGCTCCAGAGCTAAGTAAATGAGCAGAAGCTTTGCTAAATTCCATCATCCAACCATATGTAAGCAAAAATTTTTTTTTTTTAATCTCCTTGCATGTGATTGGTATTCTCTGCCAAGTTAGGCTTCCCATAATTTACTAAGCTCTGGAGCAACTGCACTTGCAATGTGCACAGTCTTTTTCCCTTTAGTAAATCAACTCTTATGAGCCAATGCACCGACCACTCACAACCTCAGGGAATTACTACAGGTGTTTTCTACTATATTTAATACCATTGATTATCTACAATGGCATTTGAACATGGGTGAGATATATTAGGGAACAAGTAAACATGATGTCTCTGAAGTTGACGTGTTCAAAGCAGAAAAAAGGGGCATCAGAGTTTACGTTAATAGAGCTGTTTAGCTACAGACCGGTCAGGGTGTCCATGCTTACCCCTGTTCAAACCAAAAGTACCTACTAGGGGAATGTGACCATCAGAACTGGACCATGGAGCAATGGGAGAAGATGGCCTGGTCTGATGAATCACATTTTCTTTTACATCATGTGTATGGCCGGGTGCATGTGCATCACTTACCTGGAAAGAGATGGCACCAGGATGCAATACAGGAAGAAGGCAAACCGACGGAGGCAGCCTGGTGCTTTGGGTAATGTTTTGCTGTGAAACCCTGGACCTGCCATTCATGTGGATGTTACTTGACACGTTCCACCTATCTAAACGTTGTTGCTGAACAAGTACACGCCTTCATGAAAATGGCATTTCCTGTTTCTTTAAGTACGATAATTATAAGCCCAGCCACACTGAAAAAATGGTTCAAGAATAGTTACACCCAAAGAGCGCAATTTCTTTTATTGTATTGTAAAAAAACATAACAAATATTAAATGCACTTACAAAAGGCAAACACATTACAAACTGTACACGTACTTCACAATTGTCCACTCTGTGGAGCTCAAGCACATCCCACTGGGTGGAAGCGATGTTGGCTGGTCCCACTCAATCCCACGTTTTGTCATTCATTAGGACATCATTAGGGGAATATACTGTATATATACCAAATTTATGGAGTTATAAGGAATGAGTAAGGGCCCTTTCACACAGGGCGGATCAGTTTCTGTCAGATCAGCGGGGATCCTCTGTAAAATCCCTGCTGGGCCGTCGGTTGACAGGGCGGTCCCCGCACACTTTTCTCCACTCTCCCCTATGGGGGGATCGGAAGAACATGGACCGTGTGTCCGTGTTCATCCGATCCGCAGACGGAATAAAAAATAGGATTTTCTTCCGTCCGCAAAATCTGAGCTTTGCGGAGGCGGGTGATTACGGGTGTCAGCGGATGTTCATCCGCTGACACCCGCAATCACATAGGGACCAATGTATGTCCCGTTTTCATCCGCAAATGGATGGATGAAAATGCGGACATACAGGGCCAGATTCATAAAGCACTTACACCGTTTTTTTGGTAGATGCACGGCGTAAGTGCAGATTTGCGCCGGCGGATCGCTGCGCCTTACCCAGAGAACCAGATTACGCCTCCAAATAGACTTCATCGCCTCGGTGTAACCTTTCCATGTCGGCGCGGCGTTGGTGCAGATTTACGCTGGTCCGATCTGGCGTGGCCATGGTTTTTTTGTTTTAAATATGCAAATTAGGTTTTTGGGCCGATTCATCAACTTAAGCTTGACCGGCGCTGGCTACTCCCGGTGAGCGGAGCTGAAATTTCCGGTGCAAAGTTACCCCTCATAAAAGCAGGGGTAACTTTGCACCAAACTTGCAGCGGTCAGCTGGAGAGCAGCTAAAGCAGCAGCATTACAAACGAACTGAGCAACAACACTTGCTGGACAACACATAGAGGCGGTCCGCATGTTGGGAGAGGCCCTCAATAATTACAGCCCTCTCCTCTGGGCTGAAATTGGTCATCCGCCCACCTGAGGATTCCTCATCAGCCATAACTGCCCCACCACAATGCAAACGACCTAGCTTAGAAAAAAAAAAGCTTCAGTACATTTGCACCTGCAGGGCGGAAGTCTGGGCTGATTCATGGACTGGGCTTTGGTAGTGGGTCGGCGTAGCTCAGGGATCACGCCGGGGCGCAGTTCTGAGCATGTGCAGATTGGGGCATTTACCCCTGGATGTCACTGAGCAGGTGCTGTCTAAGATGCGCCCCGGCGTGACCCCTGCGCCACGGTCGGCACTTCATTAGCATAGGGTGACTCCCAGTTGGCCTTACCCCGCCTTACGCCGTCTAAAATCCGCCCCGCTGGGGCAACGTAGACAAAAAAAGTTTCTTGAATCACCTAACTGCCTCTCCGCGCTGGACCGGTGTAGTCTAAAAATGATGCACCACGCCGGTGCAAATCTGCACCATTGTATATGAATCTGCCCCACGGTCCGCACATGTGAAAGGGGCCTAAGTTTCTCACTGTACTTTTTTGTTTCTTTACATTCTAACATTCGTTTTTTTCTTAAAAAATCACATGGAGCAATGCCCAAAGCCTTTACACAAGAGTGCCAAATGCTAGTTATTTAGGTGTTTATGCCTGCTACTTTGATAATGACAAAATTTATATGTAATAAAAAGTATTGGTGTATTATGTTGGGTTTATACCTTTGCATTGTGGTAGCATGTGTGTTACCACAATGTGAACTTTATTTTTATTTTTTTTACTTACCAGTTTCTTGGGGTACAGTAACATACCGTATTTCCCTGTGCATAAGGCAACCAGGCGTATCAGACGACCCGCTAATTTTACATTTTTTTTAAGATTTTTTGCCTGTACTCACCGTATAAGACAACCCCCCTTCTGAGGCTTCCAACACTTCATATTTCTTCCTTCTGGAGTCATATTCTTCTTTATTCTTGTTGGAGCTGGAGCCATAGTCTTCTTCCTTCTTGCTGGAGCCAATCACGGCGAGCAAAGTATTCTATTAATGAATACAAAGCCTGCTTGAATTGGCATAGGCTGTATCATCATCAGCCCGTGCCTCTCTGACTCTCAAAGCCAATCCAAGCAGGCTACTGTATGTAGCCAGCTAGGATTGGCAGAGGTTGTTACTGCAATCCAAGCAGGCTCTGTATTCATTTGAATACATCGCTCACCGGTATTGGCTAAGCAGTATATACTGTATGTAGCCAAAGCTACATACAGTATTATCACACATCCAGCAGGCATCCGAGCAGCTGACCTGGCATATAAGACAACTCCTGCTTTTTGGCCAGTTTTTTTAAGTGTAAAAAGTAGTCTTATACGGCAGCAAATACGGTAGAATCTTTGGTGTTACCCGTGATTTTTATGCAACTACCTTCAAATGATTGGACAGAGGCAAAAAAGGAAAGCTGTAGGGGCATCCCACCATATCACCCTTCCAATTCCCAGCTAACTTCAGTTTTATAGCAAGCAATAGGGATATCATAAAGAACAGAAGGGAAGAAATTTTTTTTTTTTTTTTGTCAAAAATCCTCTTTTCTTAGTCATACAGTACAGGACACAGGATGGTCAGTCTTTAATTATGGGATGTCTGGAAGCAGTCTCAGAGGTCTTAAATCCACATATATGACCAGCACTAAATTTTAAATACACGCTACAAATTATATAAAATGTTGCAAAGTCCGCAATCTTTTTGTTTAACTGTGTTCACTGGAAATGGACCCAGCACTTTAACCATAATAATCCACATTACTGCATGTGTTTTAAGCTCCACATTAAATGTGCTTTAACTGTGTTATCCACCACCACTTTCAGAAAGACTCTCTCCCTAGATGGGATGGACCTTAAATTATAAAGGTCATTTTCACCATTATCTCCAGATCCCTCCCTTATTTTCCATCTCTTTTCCATAATTTTGGCTCTATTTCTAAAAATTCTTTGAATGTAAGAGGGATATAAAGATAAAATACAATAAAAAAAATGAACACAAAACATACAGTTGTGTTTAGATTACATACGAGAACTGAGCACTATGATAAACAATGATAAACAGCATGCAAGTACAGTATAGAAGGACTGTCACCCCAAAAACAAAAACGCTCCGGCTGCCTTGATTTCTATTGATGGTAAATCTCAGGCTCGTTCTTGCGCTCAAGGTAGGTACCATGAACCCGGGAGATTATGTCACATGCCTAACCTCACTCTGTGCATTTTGTTCAATGACTTTTACAGGGCCATAGGCAAGATGCAGCAACACAGTACTAAATAATGTTAAGTATATCACTAGTACCAGCAATCACTTCTTTCATGAAAGCAGTAATGAGAAATACAATACTGCAACACAACAATCACCTTTTTTTCCTGCATGTTGTTAATTTACATTTAATAAAATATGTGCACAAGTACAATTTACTTATGCTACTATCTTTACCATTATATTTTCTATAGGTAAAAACAACAAATTACACAGGGCCTCATCCACAAAAACCCGGCGTAACTTAATTTTTCCCGTTTAAGTTACACCGCCGCAAAATCTCTACCTAAGTGCCCGATCCCCAAAGCACTTACCTAAAAACTTTGAGTGGTGTAACTTAAATCCGTCCGGCGCAAGGCGTTCCTAATCTAATGGGGCGAGTCCCATTTAAATTAGGCGCGCTCCCGCGCCGGACGTACTGCGCATGCTCCCGACGCGATTTTCCCGCCGTGCTTTGCGTGAAGTTACGTTACGCCGAGTTTTGTGAATCGCGCCGGGTAAAAAAAGTTGCGTCGGGAAAAAAAAGAGATGCGGCGGGGAAAAAAAAAATTGAAAAAAAAATTTGACAGCGTCGCGGGAAAGAAGGGTCTACTTTTACAAGGTGTACTAACTTTACACTTTGTAAAAGCAGCCCTAATTTTGCGACGGCAAACTAATACTTACGGAGAAAAAACGAAGCGTAAAAGCTTCGTGGATCTCCGTAAGTGCTAATTTGCATACCCGACGCTGGATTTTGACGAGAAATGCCCCCAGCGGCGGCTGCGGTACTGCATCCTAAGATCCGGCAGTGTAAGTCCCTTACACATGTCGGATCTTCTGCCTATCTATGAGAAACTGATTCTGTGGATCAGTTCCATAGATAGAAACAGGGATACGACGGCGTATCAGTAGATACGCCGGCGTATCCCTTTTGTGGATCAGGCCCACAGTGCCCAAAGTATTTCCCTCAAAGCAAATTTAAGAGCTTCTCCCTTTAAATAATAAATAAGGAATCAAGTTATTGTTCTGTTGTTAAAACACCTAATAAAAACAAATTGAAAAGATTGAACAATTAGATAAAAATAAAAAAAAGCGAAGAATTACGCAGGAATGGTGGTAATATAAAAGACGAGAGGGGGCTGGGATTGAGCAATTATAATAATGTAACGATAACGCTTTTAATGTTTTGTATTTAATAAAAATTGAAAAATTAATAAAGATAGAATAAAAAAAAATAAGGAATCACTAATAAATGGTCTTCAATTGTGTAAATGCAAGTCACCTAATATTCATAACTGCAATAGCTACCTTTTGGCTTCAAACCAGCATCAATTCTTCAAGGTACACAGAGTGCTTGTGCACACAGTTTTTGGAAGGAACTCAGCAGGTAGTTGGAGAACTAACCACAGATCTTTTGTGGATGTAGGCTCCCTTAATTCCTTCTGTCTCTTCATGTAATACCAGACAGACTCAATGATGTTGAGATCAGGGCTCTGTGGGGGCCAAACCATAACTTCCTTGTTCTTATTTATTCTTTAATAACATAGGCTGTATGTTTGGGGCCTTTATCCTACTGCAGAATAAATTGGGGTCAGTCACACGCCTCCCTGATGGTATGGCTTGATAGAAAAGTATCTGCCTGAGGACACCATTGATCTGGCAACGTTGAGCACTACAGACGTAATGGTCGGCCAAGGAAACTTAATGCAGGGGACCCAAAATGCTTACTTCTCTTTGACATCGGAAGATGTCTAGCAGTGCCATCAGCACAGAACTGGCAGAAAGCAGAAGGACTCAGTTACACCCATCTACTGTCTGGAGAATCCGGACAGAAGTGGTCTCCCTGGAAGAATTGTGGTCAAAAATCCATAGATTCGACATAGAAACAAGGCTATGTGACTCAACTATGCACGAAAACATAGGAACTGTCCTTACATGAACGGATGGGAGCAGGATACTAGGGAAACACTCAAACTAGTAAAATGGTACAGGTTGGCACAGCACACAGCAAAACTATAATTAACACCTCATTAATAGAAACCAACTACAAGGTGCTGCTATGGTGGCATATGGTTCCACCTAGAGTGGCTAAGTGGGTGCTGGAAGCTTTCCCCCGCTATTTTAGAGGTTTTGGTCCAGAGGGAACAGTATACCAGATTTCATGGACGTGTCCACAAGTCAAACGACTTTGGATTCGCACCTATAATTCCATTTACTCTCCTACTGGTGTCAATCTTAACAAATCTCCACAGCAGGCATTACTTGGCCATATCTCCCATGATCCCTCTTGAGTTACTGAAGGCCACGATGTTCTGGATCATAATCAATGAATGCCTTTCTGCTATATTAAATGATAAGATGCCGATATCTGAGAAAACATGGGACTCTTGAATGAAACACCTGACGGGTGCTACAAGCCCACGGATCTCCACTGGAGAATCTTCAAGGCCAAATGTTTGCCATGTTGAGTTTGGTACCATGTTTGGACACTTTATAGGAGTCCTGCTCAGTATTAGCTGGTGCTATAATAATAATGAAGGACTTCCTGCATATGTTGATCTCTGCCTTGATGACTTTCAGCTGCGGTTTCCCGTACAGAACTCAGTGTTTGCTCCTATTTTTGTAATATTTTCTGTTATAAAGCATTTGTTCATCATTACCAGTCAACGATGAGTTGGAAATTTGTACCTTTTAAGTTTAAGTTACATACTAGCAGGAAGCATCAATGAACTACCACAGCGCTCAACAGCACCATGGTAGTTTATTGAGAACTACAAGAGGACAACCACAAAGGCTGTCAAGCTTTGTAGTTTAAAGGAGTTGTAAAGGAAAATATTTTTTTGCTGAAATGACTGTTTACAGGGTATAGAGACATAATAGTTAACTGATTCCTTTTAAAAACGAATAAAAATAGATAAAAATCAATCATATAAGGTACCTGTAGTTTTTTAGTTTCGTTTTTGCATCTAGTTTCGTTTTTGCATGTTATCCTGCCTCTGTGCTATATAGAGCCATAGAGTAGTGATGGTTTGGAACATGAAACTAGAATCTCCCAGTACTGTAGTCATCAGGAAACAGACAACCAGGATGTGTCCAGAACAGAGAAGAATTACAGCAACTTTAGTGACCCTTTAATGATTCACAGAACACTGGGAATGGAAGACGTGACCAGTGGGCAGAGCCCGCAGGGCCACATCTTTTTCAGATTGTGACAGCAAGCAGGAGGGAGAAGATCCCCAACTAGCTGTCAGACTGAGGGTTTGGAGGGAGCGGGGGCTAGTGCACCTGTAACGTGTTACACCCTGAATATTGGTGTAGCATGTAACATGCTACAAAAGGTGAACTTATCCTTTAAACTTATCTTACCTTCAAGATATTCTCTCTTTCCTCCTTCATAGACAGCCTGTGAACTTCAGCACTATAAGGCTGGGTTCACACATGTCCGGTGCAAATTGTATGTCCATTTTCACTGCGAATAAAACAAGCATTTGTTCAGCGGTTCAGGTGAATTGTTGATGTGAATTTGCATGGCTTAGGAACATATTTTTTTCACAGCTATGATTTCAGTGCTGGCCAATACATAGTAGATAAAGGGTGTCAACTCCTGTAGTAGGAGAGCAATCCGTGCTGAAATCCTGAACTGAATCCTAAACACAACTGAACACATATACGATTCAGAAGAGTTCCAATAGAACTCAATGAGCCTGGAATTCATAACTGAACAGCACCACAGTGCTCAGAAAATACACAGAACCAGTTTTAACCACTTCAGCCCCAGAAGGTTTCACCCCCTTCCTGACTAGAGCATTTTTTGCAATTTGGCACTGTGCTACTTTAACAGGTAATTGCGCGTACACGCAACGCTGTATCCAAACAAAATGTATGGATTTCTTTTTTTTTTGCCACAAATAGAGCTTTCTTTTGTGATATTTGATCACCTCTGCGCTTGTTATTTTTTGTCCTATAAAAAAAAAATAGTAAAAACAAGGCATTTTAAGTGGACCACAAACAGTGATGTGTGAAAAAAGTTGCAATTGTATTGATATATACAAAGAGCTAATACATGATGAAACATCAAGCACACAAATGATTTGGATAAAAACAAACACTTATAGGATAATATAAAAACCAGCTGAGAACAGAAGCCCAGAAGCTGTCAAATGACAGACCATCCAACACATGGTTTGAATCTTCTTCAGGGACTGAACCGGGCTTAATATTTTCAGAGCTGTAGCTTGGATCCCCGCTACAGACCTTTCACTGACCAGTTGATTGCTAATTTAAGAAAAGGTAGAACGAAGAAAGAGATGATCCATCCACCACACGCATGCGCAGGTCAAGACCCCATGAACCAAATAGGCTACCAAGGCGTTAGAGTGAGCATATTTTAAATCCTACATCATTGGGTTGGTCTTGGAGGCTATGGGCCAGATTCAGGTACCTGTGCCGCGGTGTAACGTATCCCGTTTACGTTACGCCGCCGCAAGTTTTCAGCCTAAGTCCTTGATTCACAAAGCACTTGCCTGTAAACTTACGGCGGTGTAACGTAAAGGCGTTCGGCGCAAGCCCGCCTAATTCAAATGGGGCGTGTACCATTTAAATTAGGCGCGCTCCCGCGCCGGACGTACTGCGCATGCTCCGTTTTGAAATTCCCGCCGTGCTTTGCGCGAAGTGACGTCATTTTTTTTGAACGGCGACGTGCGTAACGTACTTTCGTATTCCCGGACGTCTTACGCAAAAAAAAAAAAATTTAAATTCGACGCGGGAACGACGGCCATACTTTAACATGGCTCGTCTAAAGTTAAGCCATGTAAAAGCATGCTTAACTTTGCGACGGGAAAAAATTACTAGCGACGACGTAACGAACGCGAAAACCTTTGTGGATCGCCGTAAAAGCTCATTTGCATACTCGACGCAGGAAAACAGCGCAAACTCCACCCAGCGGCGGCCGAGGTATTGCAGCCTAAGAGCCAAAAGCCGTCGTATCTTGTTTGTGAATCACAAATTAAGATACGACGCGGCAAATTTGAAAATACGCCGGAGTATCAGTAGATACTCCGGCGTATCTCGTCTGTGAATCTGGCCCTATATTTCCAGGAGCATAGAAAGACCCATAAGTACAGTACACAGCCTTATACTGCCGGTGAAATCTAGGAATCCTGGTCTATCTGGTGTTAGTCCAGAACAAAGTGATCTAGAGGAACAGATCTGTCCTCTATTGGCAGTTGTATTGTAGTCTTGCTCCTGTTCGGGATTGGTGTGGCTCCTATCGTTTGACAGCTTCTGGGCTTCTGTTCTCAGCTGATTTTTATATATTTCTATAAATTAGTGTTTCTTTTTATCCAAATCATTTCCGTGCTTGATGTTTCATCATGTATTAGCTCTTTGTATATGTCACTAAAATTGAAACTTGTCGCTCGCTCCGCTCGACGCGTTTCGTGAAAGAATCACTTTGTCTCGGGGCACGAGCGGCACCCTGGGTCACCCCCTCTTATGGGCAACAAACAATAACGTCAATTAGAACCAGGCCTCGTTCCGGGTATCACGCGCACGTGCAGCACCCGATTCAATAGTGATAGGGCGCTGATGCGCTCCATTCCGCCACAGCCAATGGCTAGCATCCGCTGGGAGAGACCGCCCACAATGGGAGGAACGGAGACATCAACAGCGTACGTACAGGACCCGGAACTGCACTGGTAATGCAGAGTCCCGGAAGCGGATTTGACACAAATCCCGGGGACACGGCTATAGATGGACATTCTCATTGCAATGTACAGCTTACACATACATATGTCATAAAAATTCCACACGGTGGCATCGCATTATCAATCCAAAGACCCTGCTGGACTTGGGATAGATTAAATGAATGATAAAATTTGTTAAAAAATATATTTTAATTTAAATACTTTCACATGTGCCATTATGCCATCATGGCGTGAGCAGCATTGAGATCTCACGCCATTATGGCATGAGCAACATTGAGGCATTATTATGGGTCCCGGACTTACAAAGAGTGCCTGAATACAAAGTGATTAAGACCACTGTTGCGTACACTTCCTCACCAGGATTGACTCACAGCTGTGTAAGGCAGCTGCCCACAAGGGGCGGAGCTGAGGTATCAGAAGTTTATCAATGAAAACCGGAACTCCACATAACATTGCCGATTCCAGAAGTGAAAAGGTGCCACTCACTGGCACGGGGACACTCCAGTTCAACGTATTCAATGATAACATTTGTATACGAGATGGGATATGCAAACAGTATAGTCGAATAACTCTGGAAAAAAACTCTCTTTCACTATAAACAAAAAAAGACCGACAATTTTGAAAAACAAAAAAAATTTTACTTTCTGCTATAAAACATATCCAATATATATATTTTTTTTAAAATCTAATTTGTTCATTCATTTTTTTGGTAAACAAAATCCCAATAAACGTATATTGATTAATGTGCGCAAAAGTTATTGCATCTGCAAACTATGGGATATTTTTATGGCATTTTTAGCTTTTTTTTTACTAGTGATGGCGATAATCGGCGATTTTTTGTGGAAATGCGACATTTTGGCAGACAAATATGACACCAAGTGACACTTTTTGGGACCAGTGACACCAATATAGTAAACAGTGCTAAAAAAAAATGCACTGTCACTATACTAATGACACTGGCAGGGAAGGGGTTAACATCAGGGGCGATCAAAGGGTTAAATGTGCTCCTAGGGAGTGTTTGCTAACTGGGGGAATGCTTTGACTGGGGGAAGAAAGAGAGCTCATGTTCCTGCTTAGCAGAAACACAAGATCTCTCTCTTCCCCTCTAAAAGAACAGCGATCTGCCTTGTTTACATAGCAGACTGCCTTCCTGCCTCTTTCAGGAGAGATCACCAGGTGCTGGCAAACCTCGGTCCGCCAGACCCACTGACTGGCTCCCGCTGTGTCCAAGACCCAGAAGAAGCCGCAACCAGGGCCGCCCTCAGGAGGGTACAGGCAGTACACCTGTAAGGGGCCCGGAGGTCCCCAGGGGACCGGATGGCAACCCCCTTTAAAAAAAAGGAGTCCGTAGGGTTCCCAGGGGCCCGGAGGCCCACAGGGCCCCAGATGGCAACCCCCCTTTTTTATATATATAATTTTATTTCTTTTATCTATATATATATATATATATATATATATATATATATATATATTACTTATTATTATTATTATTATTAAAGGGCCCAGAGGTCCCCAGGGCCCCGGATGGCAACCCCCCTTTTTTTATAAAAGCATTACATTTTTTTTATTTTATTTCTTTTATATATATATATATATATATATATATATATATATATATATTATTAAAGGGCTCAGAGGTCCCCAGGGCCCCATGTGGCAAATCCCCTTTTTTATTTTTTTTATAAATGTTTATTTTTTTATTTTATATATTTGTTTTCTATTTTTTTTATTAAAGGGCCCAGAGGTCCCCAGGGCAACCCCCTTTTTTTATTTTTTATAAATGTTTATTTTATTTTTTTTTTATATATTTTTTTTGTATTTTTTATTAATAGGCCCAGAGGTTTCTTTTTTTTGTATTTATTATTATTATTAAAGGGCCCAGAGGTCCCGGATGGCAACCCCCCTTTTTTTGTAATTTCTTTTTATAAAAAATATTTGTGTGTGTGTGTATATATATATATATATATATATATATATATATATATATATATATATATATATATATATATATATATATATATATATATATATATATATATATATATTTTTACCAGAGGTCCCCAGGTCTACCCCCTTTTTTTTATTTTTCTTTATTTCTTCTTTTTTTTGTAAAGGGCCCCCCTCCCGCTTCTCAATTTCAGGCGGCAGCACCCCCCCCCCCCCCAGTTCTCTGCTCCAGGAGGGCCCATGCCTGAAGCTGTGTAAGGGGCCCATAATTCCTGATGGCGGCCCTTTTTAATAACAAACATGTTATACTTACCTCCACTGTGCAGCTCGTTTTGCACAGAGTGGCCCCAAACCTGGTCTTCTGGGTTCCTCGGCGGCTGTCTCGGCTCCCCCCGCAAGGACTCAACATCTTATCTTCATGCGAGCGAGCATGGTGTTGAGTCTTTGTGGGCGCGCTACAAGTGCACTTTGCACTTGTAGTTTGCACTTGTAGTGCAAAGTGAATTTGCCTTTCGTAAAGACCAAGGAGAGGGGGAGAGTTTCCCATAAGGAAGTGACTCCTCTGGGATTCAAAAAAATGGCGGCCTCCAGAAGGAAGAAACTGGAGCAACGGTGGGGGCAATTTTTTAGCACACACTAATTTTGCTTGCATAATTATTATGGATTGAATGTTCTTCTGTTAAAAAACATCAAGTGTTATCAAACTTATGGGTAAAGTCCTGTTTTAAGCAATGCTCGTTAGCACTCTAAATAACAGGATGAACAAAGCCCTGAAAATTGCAGCAATATCATTTTTTTCTGCAGAAGTTTGGGTACTTTTCTGCTATGTTCAGAAATATGCAGGGTTAACAGAGGCGGACAAACCTTCACATAAAACTGTATATACTGACTTGTTTCTCTTTGTGTAAATAACAATGCAGACACAAATACTACACTTAGAATTGAATTTTTGTCTCCTAAACTAATGTCCCTGACAATTACTCTTTCATTTTAGCTGTGTAAAACAAATTAAAAGCTCTTAGGAATGGTCACCCTTAAACAAAATGATTTGTCAAGGACACCACACACACCAACACACTGATCAAAAGGACAAGGTAATCTCAGTGTTCATTAAAGTCCATTCAAAGCCCAAGTTTTATATGAGTAAATTATCTAGTTCTATGCAATAACAATGGGTTTCCGGAAAAATGCAAGTAATGTACATTACTCAGAGTTCATTGTTACAGGCTGAGCTACATTCTTTTTAAAATAAAGACCCAATGAACTTGTACAGACAAATATTTCTAATTAACATTCTTGCAGTCCATATATTTGTAAACAACAAATCTTTTATCCATCACTGCAGAGAGTGCAGCCCAATTAAAGCTGAACTCTGGGGAAATAAAGATTTAGGCCACTTTCACACTGGGGCGCTGGCCGCATTGATGGTAAAGAGCCGATTTATTTTTAGCGGCGCTTTACTGTTGTTTTAGCAGCACTTTTAGGCCGCTAGCGGGGCGCTTTTAACCCACACTGGCGGCCGAAAAGGGGTTAAAAGCGCCTGCAAAACTCCGTTGCCGAAAAGCGCTTTGCAGGCGCTTCGGCAGCGCTGCCCATTGATTTCAATGGAAATAAAAAACAAAAGTGTGGCGCTAAGTGAGCAAGTGAATAGCGTGTGAACCTGGAAAGGTAAAATAGGCAATGCAAAATTGAATGTGAACAAAACCAAAACATAAAAGTCCAAAGTTAATAATAAACATCTATGGAAGGTCCATTAGAGTTCAAAGTAAAGTGAAAGGTCTTTCTTGGATAATCTGGGATGAATCTTCAAAATACAGTCAAATTAGTAAAGTGTTCACGCTTCCCGGATTCGATGGGCACACGTACCGTATAGCATGTGGGTCAAACAGGCACTCTTGAGGGAATGACCTCAAACAGGAACTCCCACCACTGAAAAAACGGTAAGAAGGGTTCCACCCAATGTTGAATTGTGACTGTCAGGCAGAGGCGTTCCTAGGGGGGTGCGGGGGGTGCGGTCCGCCCCGGGTGACACCATCCCGATTTTAAAAATAAAAAAAATTAAAACATTTTTTAATTTTTTTTAGCTGACATGTGGGGGGGGGGGGGCGGCAGAGGTGCAGGTGGCTGTGTAATGTAAAAGGGGTGCAATGATGCAGGGTGCTGTGTAATGTAAAGGGGTGCAGAGGGCTGTGTAGTGTAAAAGGGTCCAGAGGTGCAGGGGGCTATGTGATGTAAAGGGATGCAGAGGTGCAGGCGGCTGTGTAATGTAAAAGGGGTGCAGTGATGCAGGGTGCTGTGCAATGTAAAAGGGTCCAGAGATGCAGGGTGCTATGAGATGTAAAGGGGTCCAGTGATGCAGGGTGCTGTGTAATGTAAAGGGGTCCAGTGATGCAGGGTGCTGTGTAATGTAAAGGGGTGCAGAGGGCTGTGTAGTGTAAAAGGGTCCAGAGGTGCAGGGGGCTATGTGATGTAAAGGGGTGCAGAGGTGCAGGCGGCTGTGTAATGTAAAAGGGGTGCAGAGGTGCAGGGTGCTGTGTAATGTAAAAGGGTCCAGAGGTGAAGGGGGCCGTGAGATGTAAAGGGGTCCAGTGATGCAGGGTGCTGTGTAATTTTAAAGGGGTCCAGTGATGCAGGGTACTGTGTAATTTTAAAGGGGTCCAGTGATGCAGGGGGCTGTGTAATGTAAAGAGGTCCAGAGGTGCAGGGTGCTGTGTAATGTAAAGGGGTCCAGTGATGCAGGGTGCTGTGCAATGTAAAGTGGTCCAGAAGTGCAGTTGTGGAGAGGGGTACACAGTAGTAACAAAAAGATATTGAAGGATGCAGAGGTATGCAGGGGGCACAGTGGGGTGTTTTTACATTTTAACGGGGGGGGGGGGGGTGCCAGATATTGGATCCGCCCCGGGTGCCAAATGCTCTAGGTACGCCCCTGCTGTCAGGTATTCATGATGGACTCCAAAACATGCCATAAATCACATCAAATGGTGTGCATGAAAAAAAAAAATATCCGCACATGACAGTGCGATACTGTTTGATGTTTATTGGTAAAAAAAAAAGGGGGGGGGGTTTACACTTACAACAAATCCGATAAAACAAGCTTGTAAATAAACCTATACTCCATTTTATTTACAAGCTTGTCAGCAAACATGTCTAATGACGTGTTGGCTGCTCTATGCGCGATTTCGTACATTGAATTCAATGGCAGGGGTGGTTTAGGAGCGGAGTATACACCGCCCCAAAGATGCTGCTTGCAGGACCTTCTCCCTGTCCTGCAAGAGCACCGCACCAGTGTGAAAGCACTCAGGCTTTCACACTGGGGCTGCAGAAGAGGCAGTTTACAGGCGCTTTTCAAGCACTATTTTTAGCGCAAAAATGCCTGTAAAATGCCTCAGTGTGAAAGCCTAACCCTAATTTCGTTTCCACCTAAGGCCCCTTTCATACGATAAGCCCACTCGGATCTGCCTTTTCGTTTTTCAAGCAGATCCGAGCAAGCCACCCATTGACTCCTATGGGCAGGCGAATGGCAGTAGAGATGTGTCCACTGACACCCACCTCCCATCCGATCCGCTAAAAACAGACGTATGGCGATACGTTCAGCCATCCGTCTGGTGGATCGGATCAGATGAGATCTGATGAAAACTGACAAGCTGTCTGTTTTCATCCAATCTCCTGATAGGAATCAGCTGGGCTCTGACTGGTCCCTCCCTGCTCAATGAGCAGAGACGAACCTGTCATCCGCCGGTTCAGCAGAGATCAACAGAGCGATCTCCCCCAGAGCTGGCGGTCTCCGCTGAGCCTAATAATGCAACGGTTAACTACTCTTTTTTTTTGCTCTAAACTATTTTTATTTTTTATTGGATATGTTTTATAGCAGAAAGTAAAATATATATATATATTTTTTTCAAAATGTTCAGACTTTTTTTGTTTATATAATAAAAAATTAAAAAAACAGTGATACTCAAATACCACCAAAAGAAAGCTCTATTTGGTTATTGTTCCAGACAGCCACTAACCACCAATGCTGAGGGGATGTTGTTGCAGACAACCACTGACCACCAATACTTTTGATCATTCTAAAAGTTTTTCTTTAAAGTGGAGGTTCACCCTAAAAACAAATTTTTGACATTAGAGCCAGCATAGAAAGGGCATATACTTTCGGCAGGTTTTTTTTTTTTTTTCTCCGTACTTACCTTTATATTCTGATTTGGTCCAGGGCTTCCGCGTTCTGATGACTCCGGGACTGGGCGTTCCTATCCCTGCCTCAGGGTTTCCGATGACTGCGGGACTGGGCGTTCCTATCCTTCCGTTCGATGATTGACGGCTTGTGAAACAGGTGACCTGTCGCACAACGTGCGTCACCAGATTTCCGGAAATAGCCGAGCTGCGAGACGGCACTATACGGCGCCTGCGCCCGCCGTGAAGAGCTGACTGCGCAGGCGCCGTATAGTGCCGACTCGCAGCTCGGCTATTTCCTGACATCTGGTGACGCGCGTTGTGCGACAGGTCACCTGTTTCACAAGCCGTCAATCATCGAACGGAAGGATAGGAATGCCCAGTCCCACAGTCATCGGAACCCGGAAGCCCTGGACAAAAACAGAATATAAATTAAAAAAAATAAAAAAATGCCGAAAGTAAATGCCCTTACTATGCTGGCTCTGCTAGATGTAATATTAAAAAATGTTTTTTTGGGGTGAACCCCCGCTTTAAAGCGCATCTATGGTCAAAATGTAAAATCAGGAAATAGCCACATTATAATTTAATTATTTCTAGCCTACTCCTATAAATCTGAGTGATCAGATTTCTGTTGCAGATGGAACTTTAAATAATTCCTCATGAAGAAGTAGTTGTTACCCGTCGAAACATGTAGAGGTTTTATTGTACATTGAGAATTGATGACATATTAGGTCCTCAGCTTTGTCTGAGGATACCTTATTACCAGCAATCTCAGTGTGGAACAACATACATATTGAAGATGTTATTACAATTCTTGCTTTTAAATCATGTATGTGTGTATATGTTTACTTTTAAAACATGTTTGTATAAATAAATACTGAATTTTTACCATATTTTGTAAACAATTTTTAGGTACCGAGATAATCCATTCCCTTTTTTCCTGGGGGCATATTGGGGCTGCCCCTAGTTTTTCATAAATCATAGGGGGAGGTTTCTGACAGGATATAAGCACCTCATGATAAAGCATGATTGGTAATTCCTAGAATAAGTAGGAGTAAGCAATGTGATCGACCTGCTACATAGAGAATGCAGTAATCGGCAACCCAGACAGATAGAGAAAAATTTCTTTAACCTCAACTTTTTTTCTTTTTAAAAGAGATGATTCCATCGGGCTGCACAAAGGGGTATCTTCATCTTGTCATGCAAATGGGCACTGGTGGAATCTTCTGGGAGTTCTAGCCTACAGTTCCCTCCACTGAATGACTGCAAGAAAATTATGGGCCAGATTCACAGACGAGATACGCCGGAGTATCTACTGATATATTTTCAAATTTGCCGCGTTGTATCTTAATTTGTGATTCACAAACAATATACGACGGCTTTTAGCTAAGATCCGACAGGCGTGCGGCTTCGTACGCCTTCGGATCTTAGGCTGCAATACTTTGGCCGCCGCTGGGTGGAGTTTGCGTCATTTTCCTGCGTCGGGTATGCAAATGAGCTTTTACGGCGATCCACGACGGTTTTCATGTTCGTTACGTCGTCGCTAGTAATTTTTTCCCGTCGCAAAGTTACGGCTGCTTTAACATGGCTTAACTTTAGATGAGCCATGTTAAAGTATGGCCGTCGTTCCCGGGTCAAATTTCAAAATTTTTTTTTTTTGCGTAAGACGTCCGGGAATACGAAAGTACGTTACGCACGTCGCCGTTCAAAAAAATGACGTCACTTCGCGCAAAGCACAGCGGGAATTTCAAAACGGAGCATGCTCAGTACGTCCGGCGCGGGAGCGCGCCTAATTTAAATGGTACACGCCCCATTTGAATTAGGCGGGCTTGCGCCGGACGCCTTTACATTACACCGCCGTAAGTTTACACGCAAGTGCTTGGTGAATCAGGCACTTGCGCTGAAAACTTGCGGCGGTGTAACGTATAGACGATACGTTACGCCCCCGCAAGTATATGTGAATCTGGCCCTATGTCTTTGTGGACCTTTATCTGCTGAGATGTATAGGTAATGAACCACAAAAAGAAAGGATAACAGAATATTGCTATCCTTCAAATTTCTATCCTACCAAATTGGTAGAAATAAGCCCTAAAAGGGCATAAGTACCCCCGGTGGGACTTTACGGGCAAACAGAGCCAAAAGTTTATAAAAATATAATATTTATTAGAAAAAGGGGTTTACTTTTTTAAAAAAAATGTTATCTGAATGCAAACATAAAAAATATGTCAAGCACACTGATAGTCTGCACAGTATACATTAAATTGGTATGAAACATCAATTTTAACATGTATTATACGTGTAGCACTACCCCCGAAGGAGCTGCTGGTTTGTTTTGGGTGGCATGTTACCTCATGGCTCCTCCGCCGTCTTAGGCCTCGTACACACGACCGAGTTTCTCGGCAAAAAACAGCAAGAAACTTGCTGGGATTTTATTTTTGCAGAGGAAACCGGTCGTGTGTACATTTTTCGACGAGCCAAAAAGAGAGCATGTCTTTTTCCTCGACGGGAATGGAGAAACTTGCCTTGTCGAGTTCCTCGACAGCCTAACAAGGAACTCGACGAGGAAAACGATGTGTTTCGCCCGTCGAGTTCCTCGGTTGTGTGTACGAGGCTTAAGGGTGTATGGTGAATGTAGCAGTAACGGAATGTCCACGACAGGTGTCTTTTTCTGTGCTCTTTATTACCCAGCCGGGTAAAAACAATAAAACTTTGTGGTGATAGAAGAGTTGAAGTAAAAGGAGAAATAGCAGATTCAGGTGTATCAAAAGGTAAACAGTCCTGCTTCCAACAACACTAATGCCCCGTACACACGATCACTTTTTGTCATGAAATAAAATGACATTTTAAAAAATGTCATTTAAAATGATGGTGTGTGGGCTTCACATCGTTTTCAGTCTTCTAAAAAAAACGACAAAAAAAAAATTTCGAACATGCTTTAATTATTTATGTCATTTTTGAAAATTTCGTTTTTTGTGTTGTAAAAAATGATCGTGTGTGGGCTAAAACGACGTTTAAAAACCCGCGCATACCCAGAAGCAAGTTATGAGACGGGAGCGCTCGTTCAGGTAAAACTACCATTCATAATGGAGTAAGCACATTCATCACGCTGTAACAGACAAAAAAGCGCGAATCGTCTTTTACTAACAAGTAACCAGCCAAAAGCAGCCCAAAGGCGAATAGAACTTCCCATTTAAAGTGCCGTCGTACGTGTTGTACGTCACCGCGCTTTGTTCATCATTTTTCAAAAACGATGGTGTGTGGGCAACATCGTTTTTTTATGATGAAGTTGGAAAAACTTCATTTTTTTTCATGACAAAAAGTGATCGTGTGTATGGGGCATTAGTCTTCTTTGCCACTCCAGCCAGAGTGGGTATAGCGTACCTGGACAGGCCTCTCTCACTGACCTGGCAGCCAGAGTATCACTCGGAACTTAGAGAAAAAGTCTCTGCCACAGACCCTCCTTAGGATTGAGGAAGCGGAGGTGATCCTCCTTAATAGAGTTTGGCCTTGATCTCCTTCAGGTAGTTTGCAGGTTACCGACTGACAGGTGACCAACGTCCATCCTTTCAGTAATCGGTTCCCTTGATCCCCGGTGGACTGTCGAGACCCTATTGGATTGCCAGCCTCTCTTGGCTCTCCCCAGATGGACTCCCCACCGAACAGCTTCCTCTCACTGGGAACACGCTTGGCATCTTCTCAGGATTGGGGACCCAGTAGATTACTGGGGCCCAGCCACAGCTCAATTGTTCCGGACCAACATGGTTCCGGAACCAGTAACATCGCGTGGCACGTGCACCCCGGGTCTGAAAGGCCATTTCGCCGGGACGCCGTGATGCAGTCACTCTAAAGGTGGGTACCGCGCTCAAAGAAGAACCCAGACCAATGGCCTCTGTCTCATTAATACCCTTCCCCAGCATGCACAGAGAGGAAAACCCCTCCTGCTGGGGAAAAGCACCCAAACCTCGACTCCACTGCCGCCACCTATCGTCCTGGGGTGGGAACAGCACCAGAAACAATAGAATGAGCCCACAGCACAGCCAAGCTGAGACATAGACCCAATTTGAACAGATTAACTGTATCAGGGCCAATTAACTCTCTGATCCCCCTCTAAATTTAACAAAGCACCGGTACTTGGAAGTAACCAGGCGCTACATACACTTTATTCAATGAAGAAGAGTATTACTCCTGGAGCCTGACATGCTTCGGAAATACCAATTCCTTCTTTGGAGGCTCTTGGTAGGAGGAAAATACATGTATACTTTGGAATGAAACAGAAAGACAAAAACTCAGACAAAGATTCCATGTGTCAATCTCAGTATAGTCACATACACATCCATTTAACTGCTGAGATGGGTCTTTACGGTTAAAAGAGCGACTTCTTTTTGGTCAAGCCTGGTAACATGGCTCCATGGTAAGGGTCCTCTTAATCGTCTCGTCAACTGTTCCTTTTATCCCAAAAGGGATACATTGGGTGAGCAACTTGTACAATTTTACAACTAATGAAAACCAGTCTGAACTCTCAAACCTCTGAAGTACCCCAATGTCACAGATTTTTCATACTTTTTCGCTCTTCCGAAAACATTTTTCGCCGCATGGCCAAAATCTGTGATTTTTACATAGCCATCATTGTTATTTGCTCTATGGATGATCCCTTTTCAATGCAAGAACTGGATACCACAGACTTTTTCTGTGGTGATATGTCTGACAACCTCAGTCTCTTCATATGTGTTCTCACAAACTAGCTGAAGCTAGGTAGGTTCCATCTGGTAGGTTCCATGACATAACAACTGTAGCTGTGTCTGGAATGCCCCATAGCCGTAAATAAGGAATGGGTG
The DNA here is from genome assembly GCF_905171775.1 of Rana temporaria. Classification (NCBI taxonomy): domain Eukaryota; kingdom Metazoa; phylum Chordata; class Amphibia; order Anura; family Ranidae; genus Rana; species Rana temporaria. Next base: position 86,258,573 of record NC_053490.1, read on the forward strand.
TTTTTTGACAGTTGTAGGACCCTGTGCTTGATCATGAGGTGCTTATATCATGTCAGTGGCCTTTTTGATATTTTTATGGCCTCGCACATGATCTTTTTCCAATAGGACTTCTCCAAAGCACCCTTCTGCAAGCAGATTGGATCTATCGTTCAGGTGGTCTGAATGGGACCCTCTTTATTGTTGTCTTAACAAGTCCAGATGACAAGTTCAGGGACTGTGGCTGTTAATTGTTCAGAATGGTCCTGGTCTTCTAACTTCTTTCCAGTCATGTTTCTCTTGAAATGGTACCAAATTCAATGTCTCCCTTTGACCTGAACCTCTTTTTACACTGTCATTTACTGTAGATCTCACTCTGCACTCAGTTTTAGTCTATTTGCACATGGCAAGTTTATAAGATTATTTTTACTCTGGGACATCGGAAACTGCTTACTTTTTAGGCTTTTTGTTCCATTTTTGATATTTGAACCCCATTTTGTCTGCTTTTAAGAACCTTTCTCTTCTTCTGTTTGGATATCTCTGGATTCTCTGTTTTCTGTTTAGGTGTCCTGAAGAAATATTGGATCCCTCCCTTCCCCAGTGTATTGAACATTTTCTTTTCATTATTACTTGGCAGCATCTTATTGCAGCCTTTTGCATGCATCTTCCAAATAACTCCCAATGTTATTGGCCACTAATTTCACTTGTTTTAGATTTCAATGATTGTTTTTTAGTGTTTTTGTACCAATAAAGTTGCAGAGTATTGTTTTCAATAGTAAGAAGAACAGAACCATCTGTAATAGATAATTTAATGCAAACCTGTGACACCCTGTCCATATAAGTTTCAAATTGCACCCCTATTCCTGCCAATATATATTTAGCTCTCCTTCTCTTCTCCACAGCTTCCCATTCAGCTTTGGCAAATAAAGGACATACCCATTTATGTAGCACATACTCAGGGCCGCCATCAGGAATTATGGGGCCCCTTACACATCCCTTCAGGCATGGGCCCCCTGGAGCAGAGAACCGGGGGCGGGGTGCTGCCGTCTGAAATTGAGAAGCGGGGGGGGGGGGGTTTTGCTGCGAATTGTGAAGCGGGGGGGGGGCCCTTTACAAAAAAAAAGAAGAAATAAAGAAAAATATATATATAAAAAAAGGGGGGTAGCCATCCGGGGCCCTGGGGACCTCTGGGCCCTTTAATAAAAAGAAAAAAAAAATAATATATATATATATAAAAAATATATATTTATTTTTATAAAAAGAGGGGTTGCCATCTGGGGCCCTGGGGACCTCTGGGCCCTTTAATATTTTTTTTTATAAAAAGAAATTACAAAAAAAGGGGGGTTGCCATCCGGGACCACTTGGCTCTTTAATAAAAATAAAAAAAATAAACCTATGGGCCCTTTAATAAAAAAAATATAAAAAAAATAAAAATAAACATCCAGGGCACTGGGGCCTTTTAATAAAAAAAAAAAATATATAAACAAAAAAATAAAAATAAACATTTATATAAAAATAACAAAGGGGGGGTTTGCCACATGGGGCCCTGGGGACCTCTGAGCCCTTTTATATATATATATATATATATATTAAATAACATAAAAAAAATTATAAAAAAAATGGGTTTGGCCATCCGGGGCCCTGGGAACCTCTGGGCCCTATAATATAAAATGTATATATATATATATATATAAAATAAAAAAATATGAAAAAAAAGGGGGTTGCCATCCAGGCCCCTTTACAGGTGTACTGCCTGTACCCCCCTGATGGCGGCCCTGGACATACTACAGTATTTCTATCATTCTACATCACCAGATGTCACCAGTGCACAAATGTCTTTTTTTACTGCATTATAGAATCACACCAGAATATAATCAAATGCGAGCGTTCCCATTACACAATTATTTTGGAGAAATTTGCACTTGATTTTATGTGTTGCATAGGGCCATCTCATTCATTTGAATAGGCTGCACTACGCACCTTTGTCATTCGAAAAAAATAATCTCCAGCTCCTTTTTGGGCGACAAGATTCACACGATTTTGAAAGGTGCAGTTTGCAGACTAGCATTGCGTTTGGGGTGCCATTAAGACATAAAGGTACCCAAGCGCACTTTGCACATTGTTAAGCTATCACCAAATGATATGGAATTGTGGTTAGAATTGCAGTGATTCCAATTAGCAAAGTGTGATTGGAGCGTAAAAGGCAATTTATTTCACAGTGGAGAAATATCCCCTTATTTCCTGATGTATCTCCTGGACAGGAGGTAAAGGAAAGTAAAAGAAGTAAGGGAAAATCTCTCAAAAAACACATAATGGAGGTGCTTACTACATCCAAAGCAAAAAAAGGGGGGGGTTTAGATACAAAAATAAATGAAATCAATGGGAAACCGCGGTAAAAACCGCTCGCAATGCGCCTCTACAGAGGCGCATTGCGGGCGGTATTAACCGTTTTTTCGGCCGCTAGCGGGGGTTAAAACCACACCGCTAGCAACCAAATATCGCAGTAAATACGACGGTATATCGGCGCTAAAAATCGCGCCGCTATACCGTCACCGCACCTCCACTGCCCCATGTGAAAGGGGCCTTATTCTGTGTCAGGCAATATTTCCCCTAATGTGAACAGCTGCATTGTGTGTGTGCAAAGATCTACCTTACCAGATGTAAATTGAATGGATTACTTAGATAGGCCCTTGTACTAAAAAGCATTTGCTAAATCTAAATGAGATTGCATGGGAATTGTATGCTGTTTTAATTTAGCACTTTTTGTAATGTTTGGTTTAAAGACCTAATTCCAGGAACATTTCAGTTTCCTTTGAAGAGAGAAACTGCTATTTTTATATTTTATATTTTTGCTACTACTAGCGTCCCCTAAAGAAAGGGGCCTTATTCTGTGTCACATGAAATGCGTTGGGCCAGGAGCTACACTCTGACGTTTTTCCGCCACCTCCATGCTTGGAACTGGCGACTCTCTTTTGCAAGTGCACTGTTTTATTTGGCATGACAATCGTTTTACTTGCATCTGGATGAAGCTTTTTACTTTTTTTTTTATGTGAAATCTATACTTTTTAATAAATGTACTACACTACATGTGGTCCCCTGCTTATGGCTCCATGTGGCGAGCCCTTTTTTCCCCAGACTGACCTCAGTGGTGAGAAGTGATACTGCAGGGTGTCCCATTGTGAGAATGGAGCTGGTTGACCACGTGTGAAGGATCCTGTTGACACAAGTGCGCATGTTGCTGCTTTCTTCTGGCAGCTTTAATGTCGGTGAGTGCATTTTAGCTCTGTTGCTCACGTGTGGTGGAGAGGATTTCCATTAGCTGGTGGAAGACACTTTCTTTGCAGTGATATTTATCATTAGATATGGGCTCAGGTGTGTTCGGGATCTTAGTCCCAACACACCTGCTTGATCCCGCCAGGAAGCCAACACTGCACATTGCCAATTACAGGCAGTGAAGCATTTCCTGGTCCGCAGCTGCACAGACCGGGAAATTTCTCAATGCCTGTGATTAGCCATGTGCAGTGTCAGCTTCCTGGCGGGATCGGGCAGGTGACTTCGAACTAGGATCCCGAACACATTAAAGGGGTTAAAAAGGTTATTTTTTTCACCTTAATGCATCCTATGGCTATGGCCGCCGGCTGTATCACGAGAGCGGGCCCGCAAGCTAACCCCCTTGGGAGAGCACTTCCCATGAAGGGGGTTAGCTGATGTGGGGAGGAGCTGAGACAGCCGCTGAGGGACCCCTGAAGACCAGGATCCGCGCAAAACGAGCTGCACAGTGGAGGTAAGTATGACATGTTTGTTATTTATTAAAAAAAATGTAAACGGGAACTGTTAGTGTCCCTTTAAGAATAGTGTGTTGATGGCATATACTTTAAGCTTGTGATATTCTATATTTGGAGGCGCTGCATTAATTTCTTTGTTGGTTTGTTTGGGTTGGGTACTGTATATTTACCTATTGCAAGCTGCTCATTTCTTTTCTTTAGCACTGACTCCCTTTTTATGTTTTCATTATTCTTTTGAAGAAATTAATCAGACTTTCACAAAGTCAAAATCTTGCAGTAAGCACTGCTGCTCGTTCGAAGGACTGTAAAGACTGAGGGCCCCAGTGGCTCTTTACATAGACCCCTGATCCCGGGGACCACTGATGTAAATATATATATATATATATATATATATATATATATATTAATATAAATATATATTTATTTATTAGGTAACGTACTCCTGACACCCAAAAATCAAGAAAGGCCTATATATATATATATATAAAAAAAAGAAGCCATACACAGAGTGCCAAAGTTGCCAAGAGCTGTTGGTTTTTAGCACGCGAAGCAGCATGTATCTGCACATCCCAGTTTGATGGGTGTGCAGGGAGCAGTGTATAGATGCAGAGAGTGTGTGTTCAGGGCCACACACCCGTCCTTTCACGCCTGTTAAACTCAGATGTGTGCGTGAGTCTGTACAGCTGCTTTGTCTCCATTGACTAATATAGGCTGCTTACATGCAAATAAATGGCTCTTGCACACTGCAGTGGCCACTGCACCTGTGTGAATGAGTCCCTAAAGAACATCTTTCATATATATATATATATATTTTTTTTTATTATTATTTTACATGCAAAAATACATAAGCAATATGCGTCAATGCAGCGTAAACAGAATATTCAAATTACAATTGTAAGGGGATACTGATCACACCAAAAGATTTCCCAGCCTCACACTCTGGCTTCATGGTTTAATCCAGCCAACATTTCTCAATGTCTGCTGTTTGATCATGTGACTACAGCTGTCTTCCGCCATGAGCCATTTGCGGTAATCTGGGGAGACATGCATTGGCTCCCTTCCCACCACGGCTTCTACACTTCCACAGTGTGCTGGGGTTCCAGTGGTCACCATTCTAACTTGTTAGGTCACTAAGAAAAAATACTGAAGACAAACATTTCACCAGAATTCTTTGCACAATAATCTGTTTAGGCTGTTTAGAAGTGTTCAAAAAGGGTATACTGGGTAGTAAGGTCAGCAACCCCTTGGTATTATTGCTTGTTATTCAATCTCCATTAGAGATGTCATTAAAGTGAACATATATTGGTTTTGTACATATTTTGTTCATGATTTGTTTTGGACAGAACGAATTCTAAAAAAAAAAATACAATTTTCTTTAGCATATTAATATTTTGACTTCTACTTTAGTGCCATTAGGTGGAAATTGGGCTCCTATTTTTTCCAAGACCCTAATCTGTGTAAAAAAATAGGACAAAGAGTTCGTTTGGGACAGATTTAGTGACTCTTACGAACACTAATTTAGAAAAGCTCCTGTTGAGACCTGAACATAACAAACTGATATCTAGCGATTATTCCACTTAGACTTGGGTGGAAAGTAGACAAAGGGGGTTATTTACGAAAGGCAAATACACTTTGCACTAAAAGTGCAAAGTGCACTCGCTGTAAATCTGAGGGGTAAATAGGAAATGAGGGGAAGCTTTGCTGATTTTATCCTCAGAAGATTAGGGAAAGATAGTTTACCACTATACCAGAGTTTATTGAAAATTATGGGAGGAGGTACTTACTTCTTATGTTGATATAGTACCGGTAGTTTTTTCTGCCAAAGACAAGATGATCCAATTCAGGTATTTGCACTGAATGTACTATACACCTTTGCGACTGTTCAAGATGGGAAGGAAAGAGAACCCTATAGGGGTTATTTCCGAAAGGCAAATCCACTTTGCACTACAAGTGCGAAGTGCAGTCGCTGTAAATCTGAGGGGTAGTTCTGAAATGAGGGGAAGCTCTGCTTATTTTATCATCCAATCATGTGCAAGCTAAAATTATTTAAAGTTTATTTTCCTTGCATGTCCCCCATGGATCTACAGCGACTGCACTTCTAAGTGCACTTTCAGTGCAAAGGGCATTTGCCTTTAGTAAATAACCCTCTACGAGCCATACATTTCTGATAGCTGAGGGCTCCTTTTTTTACATATGGCATGGGAATACAATAAGGTCCGACCACTCTGGTCTCAGGTCATCCAGTTTATAGCAGACACTTATGCTCTTCCAAACATATGCAGGCTGATGGTTGGACTTTTGGGAATAATAGAAGATGAGCACATGGATAAAAAAAAAAAAATGTAAAGATTATTATGCTTTTATGTTCGTAAACCGATTATGATAAATTGGACACAGACAGAACACCTTACACTGTCAGCCTGGAAATCATTGGTCAATTCTAATGTTACCTTGTACAGATTGACATGACCCTAGGAGGTGTCCCAAAAAATTACCAGAACTTGGGCTAGATGGGTCGAGTCCATGGAAACTGTGGCAGATTATCCTTAACAGACAGATAGATAGATAATTGCAGGCATTATATGGGGGTTATTTAATAAAGGCAAATCCACTTTGCACTACAAGTGCAAGGATTAAACTGATTCTTTATTAGAGCCTACAGGACTACTGCAGATCCCAGATTTGGAAAGACCTTAACCAGGATGGTGCTAGAGCCTTAAACAAAAACACACAACACTTTTTGACCAAGGGCTCATATAAAAATAAAACTCTCCAAAAATACCCCTAAAAAGCAGCTACCTGCACCTTGAGGGTGTTAACTGCCAGATCCCTGTCCACACCCTCTTGTAAAAATTCCAAAATAGAGGGAGGGTCTTCCAACCAACGACCAGAAGAAAAGCACCAAGAATTGTATACATTCCATACTTTACCATCAAAGGCTCGAAACACCTTCTTGCAACTCGCAAGAAGAATAGAAACTAGAGACACTGAAACTCCTTTTTTCTTTAAGAACTACCGTACTTAATCTGGCTACCTCCAGGTAACGCATCTATGCAGCATGTAGGACTTTTCAAAAACGCAACAATGTGAAAAGTCTAATTTAAAATGGCAAATAATTTAGCATGCGCTTTTGTCCCACTGAAAACATACGTTTTCGCACGGCTAAAGTGGAAGTGGAGGTAAATCTCCCCAGTGGGACATACAAGGCAAAAACTCTACTCTATCCAACATGAAAATAGGTTTGCCTATAGTTCTATTTTATAGAAGTCTGATGGTGAAAGCCTTTTCTGTGTCTAGTGAAAAAAAAACACACACACACACACACACACACTCTTTAAAAGATGCACATGTAGTGTAAGCGAGCCCTCGGTCACATGGTGCCTTATAGCAAACCTCTCTTTAGTTTATTTATAGTGCTCAGACCATCCTTTGTCATATATTTGATATTTTTCAGTAATATATATACGCTGATTAGTCTTAACATTATAACCACCCACCTAATATTAAAGTAGGTCCCCCTTTGCTACCAAAACAGCCACTAGATAAAGCTTTAGGCCCCTTTCACACTGGGGCATTTTTTGAGTGTTTTTCAAACGTAATTTGAGCGAAGCCTCATCTGCAATCCCAATGTGCTGGTAAAGCACCGCTAAGACCCTAACGTTTTAGGGCGTTTTTGCAGTGCCTCAGTGTGAAAGGGTAAGGCGTTTTTATAGCGCTTTCAATTCATTTCAATGGAGAGGGGCGTTTTTGGAGAGTTTTTTTCTGCTCCAAAGATGCTGCTTTCAGGACTCAGTGTGAAAGGGTCCATTGAGATGCATAGAGAATGTTTTATGAGCATTTTAATAGCGCTATTTTTAACGCTAAAATGCTGTAAAAACACTTCAGTGTGAAAGGGGTCTTACAGTGCCTCTGCCAGCTTGCCTTTTTACCAGCATCCAGGTGCCATCTCTAAACCTGGTAATGTACATTCCACAGGCCATCCACATGATGAAAATGGGATTCATCAGACCAGACAACCTTCTTCCATTGCTTCCTGGCCCAGATGCTCATTGAAGACACCTTTGGCTGTGGACACCCTGACTGGTCTGTAGCTATGACAAAACAAACAGCAATGCAGCACAGATGTCACTGCAGCCCCTTACACAACAACCTGCGATGCCCCGTGTGCCCTGACACCTTTATCGGAACTAGCATTATGAGCTACAGTAGCTCTTCTATTGGATCAGACTACATGAGCCAGCCTTTGCTCCCCAAGTGCATCAATGAGCCTTGACTGCCCATGACCCTGTCATGTCACAAGTTTGCTGGTTTTCCTTCCTTGGACCACTTCTGGCAGGTCCTGACCACTGCAGACAAGTCAAGCTGTTCGCTTTGCCCTGGTCATATAGTTACTCCAAATCCTGGATGCTTTCCCATTTCTTTTTCCAGCTGTCAACACATCAACTTTAGGGACAACATGTTCATTTACTGCCCAATATATCCCATCTACTTTCAAGTACCAATGCTATTTACTTTACCTGTCAGTAGAGAAGATAGATAGCGTTTTATTTTTTTATTTGTTGTAAAGGAGGTATAACAATATAAAAGAAAACGCTACACTGAAAAATATGTATATTTTTCCCAGTTTAACTGATGATGAAAACTATTTTATTACAATTGCATTATATAATAAGATGTGTTTTTAGGCCATTTTTCATAGAAACGTTTTCGAAATGTTTCACAGGTTCAAAGCCTTTAAATCATATTTTGCAAAGGAGAGAGACAAGGCTAAAATAACACAAAAACAAACAAATAATAATTTAGACTCTCCCAAATCCATGTTAAATTATTTTTGGGTGAAGTTTCACTTTACATTTCCATAGGAAAATATTGTTCCTATTGTATTAGTATTGTATTAAAATATTGCTCCTTTAACAGTCATCATCAGTCTTGAGAACCAGATCTGAACACCCTGTTTATTGCAAATGACTAAAGTAACAGTTACAGCCTTATTGCTTAAAAGTCTTTATGGCTATCTCCTCTGATGGTCACCCTTGGAGTGTGAATGTTTTGTGCTCTTGCTTGAAGGTGGAGATCTGCTTTTTTCCTTTCTGGACTCCTCGCTCCTCTTATAGGGATGTGAACTGTGCTTTCTTGAATACCTCCTTTCCTGGCTGTGATCCCTGCTATCCTTCTCGTTGTGTGCTCTCCTGCTGCGCTTCTCCTTGTCTGACGGCAGGGTGTTCTTAATGGTGTTGATCAGAAAACGTTTGTTGGCGCTGGCTATAGGACACTTCATCCTGTGGAACACATTTATACAACAAGATGTAAAGACATTTTCTTAAACCTTCAAGATGAAAACAGCAATGAGTGTGCCTTGTGCGCCACCTAGTGTACATTTTAAGAATATTGCTACTACTAGTCTCAAATATTGTACTCTCTCTAATATTGAAATCTTGTTTTAAAATACTTATGGATAATAAGTTAAACAAAACATCTCAGATTATGCAAATAAACTAAAATTTTGCAATGTATACAGTTTCCCCACCAGGAGGGGGTTAGTGGTTTACGCTAAACCACTTAAGACCCGGACCATTATGCAGGTAAAGGACTGGGCCCCTTTTTGCGATTCGGCACTGTGTCGCTTTAACTGACAATTGCGCGTTAGTGCGATGTGGCTCCCAAACAAAATGTACGTCCTTTTTTCCCCCCACAAATAGAGCTTTCTTTTGGTGCTATTTGATGACCTCTGCGGTTTTTATTTAGAGCGACAATTTTGAAAATAATTCAATATTTTTTACTTTTTGCTATAATAAATATCCCCCAAAAATATATATAAAAAAAAAAAATCCCCTCAGTTTAGGCCGATACGTATTCTTCTACCTATTTTTGGTAAAAAAAATAAAAATAAAAAATAAAAATCGCAAAAAAGGTTTATCGGTTGGTTTGTGCAAAATTTATAGCGTTTACAAAAGAGGGGATAGTTTTATTGCTTTTTTATTAATAATTTTTTGTTTTTACTACCAATGGCGGCGATCAGCGATTTTTTTCGCGACTGCGACATTATGGCGGATACATCGGACAATTTTGACAATTTGTTTGGGACCATTATCATTTTCACAGCAAAAAGTGCTAAAAAATGCATGGTTTACTGTGAAAATGACAATTGCAGTTTGGGAGTTACCCACTAGGGGGGCGCTGTAGGGGTTATGTGTGACCTCATATGTGTTTCTAACTGTAGGGGGGCGGGGTGGGATGTGTGACGTCATTGATCGTCTTTCCCTATATCGGGGAACAGATGATCAATGACACTGCCACACTGAAGAACAGGGAAGGTGTGTTTACACACACACACACACACACACACCTCTCCCCGTTCTACAGCTCCAGTGACCGATCGCGACCCCACGGCTGGGCTTAAGGAATCACGTACAGGTACGCTATTGTGCCCAGCCGTGCCATTCTGCCGACGTATATCGGCGTGAAGGGGTCCTTAAGTGGTTAAACATCTACCAAAGACAAAAATGATTTTAGGGCTGATAGGGCCTCATTTTACCCTGTATTGACAGAAATATGCCATTGCTGCCTCTCCTGAAAATCCCAGAAGAAAGGAATGCATGCATAGTCGTCGATTATGCTCTATTTTGCAGGGAAACAAAGAGGAAGTAAAACCCATAAGGGTTTACTTCCTCTTTAAACAGGAAGAGAAAATCTCCTAACAAGATCTGAACTTTCTAAAAAACAGTATATAAATATAAAGACAGCAGATATGGATGTAAAACCTACATAGGGATATTTGGTTCATCTCTGTATCATCTGAGACTGTTCACTTCACTGGGTGTATGGAGGGTTTACATCCACTTTAACGATTAATCATGATGCTCTACTTGAAAGTATTCGAAGGGCAGAGATTGGCGTTTTTGAATACTGTGAATTTTTTAAAACTGGTGCCGTCGGCTGCCAAGTAAACCAGAAGCGACGTTGCAGACGTTACTGCATCAGAGACCCAAACAAACCTGGAACCAGACGAGCTGGCTGGTGTCTTGGGTCTCCAGGTGGGAGGGGAGAGCCCGGGCGAGCCACAGAAGGCCAACCCACTCCTATAAAATTACCTTGTTCTGGAAAATCCTTTTGGGACCCGTTTGAGTGAATGGAATACATTGCCATGCTAGATTCCACCTCTTAGTTTATGAATGGTGGAGAGATTTGTCAGTATGGCCATGAAGTAAACCATTATGCATTTAGCTTCCTCTTTCCATCAATCTTTCATTTTGCTTGTCTTCTGCAACTTCCCCACCTCGCACCAGTTTTATCATGTTCTTCTGCTGGCTACCTAGTCCTCCATACAATTTCACCATTTCCAAACCGCAGAGTTTGTTTTATAGATTGGTTAGGGTTCTCATTTGTGTTCTCTATACTAGACTTTTCATGGCTTCCATGCTGAATGTCTGGTCCTTTTGTTAGCTTACTTATCCTGCTAGTTGTCCAACTTCCCCTTCACTTAAAAGGATGAGTTCATTTTTTTTAAAACAAATAAATGCAAATTTTTTGCACGTAAAAAAAATATATAAGCATTTACTATTTTGTATTTGTAGGAGCCTGGAAAGCATTGCACCGGCTATCAGTAGATCACAGGTGCCATGTAGGACCCCTACAGACTGTCAGTGTGAGCCATCTGCCCCATACATCCTATGGGCAGGTCATTTCCCAAAGACAGGAAGACTAAATGAACTACTTGAGTGCTCAATAGCGCTGTGGTAGTTCATTGAGAACTACAAGCCAACCTACAAATCAAATTCTAGCTCATTGAGTTACAAAGATCTGTGAATGAATGAGGCGGCCTTGTGGGCGGAGCTGCGCACTTTTCAAATTGTGACAGCGAGTGCGGGAAGAAAAACCCCCGGCCTGCTGTCACAGGGAGAGCAGGAACGTGTTCTACCGTAAAAACAGGTGGAAAGTGTAACATGTTTCGGAAGGTGAACTCTGTCACTCAAGAGAACCAAGGCTTACCTTTCAGCTAACTAACCCAGGCATAGACATCAGATGGTGGTTGGACATGAAGGAACAATAAAACATGTGCTTGTGGACAGGTCCTTAAACATAAACTGTCAGTTTAGGCAATCATTAGGGCTCATACACATTGCTACTTGAAGCGCGACCCACGTTCGGATTTCAATTCAGCCAGCAATAGACAGGCAGTGAGTTTTATCCCCCTAAATACAGGACACCCATGCAGCAACACCTAAATACCAGACAACCACGGCTGCAAAGCATCGCGGCTGGGGGGGCAGTAAAAAACGTGGGTCAACTGCGGAGTCTTACTGCTCCTTGACTGCAAGTGTAAAGAAGGCCTTAAAGCAGTAGTAAACTACCACTAAAATAAAAAATGTGGGCCCCCCTGCAGTGTTGAGACATAATTTACTAGTATGCACTGCATACTAGCACATTATGACAGATTTACCTGTAAAGCAGATCCCTCCCACGCAGCACTGTTCGGGCTCGGAAGAGCAGAGATGCAGTTCCTTCAGATCGCATGCACTGCTGATGTCACCGGCAGCATCCTGTAACTATCTCCGAAAAAGTGCAAGCCTAGGGGATATTCACTGTGTCTAAGGGTAAGCCTTTTTAAAGGGTTAAATGTAGCTACAAGTTCAGAAGCTGAGTTCACCTCCACTTTAAATGTCTTATTACCTCCCAAGTACCATTTGGGGAGATTTCCATTGACTTCATATCTTGATGAATACACACAGTAAACAAAGAATCTCCTCGTATCTTGGATAAAAGACAGTAATAAAAGCTGTGGAAGAGGTTCTAAATCATATCTACTTTACTTAAAGCGGGAGTTCACCCATTTAAAAAAAAAAAAAAATCTCCCCTTAGCTTCCTGCTCGTTCGGTCTAGGGGAATCGGCTATTTATATTAAAATATGTGCAGTACTTACCCGTTTTCGAGCTGCATCTTCTTCCGTCGCTTCCGGGTATGGGTCTTCGGGAGCGGGCGTTCCTTCTTGATTGACATTCTTCTGAGAGGCTTCCGACGGTCGCATCCATCGCGTCACTCGTAGCCGAAAGAAGCCGAACGTCGGTGCGGCTCTATACTGCGCCTGCGCACCGACGTTCGGCTTCTTTCGGAAAATCGTGACGCGATGGATGCGACCGTCGGAAGCCTCTCGGAAACCTGTCAATCAAGAAGGAACGCCCATTCCCGAAGCCCATACCCGGAAGCGACGGAGAGGATGCGTCTCGTAAACGGGTAAGTACTGCACATATTTTAAAATAAATAGCCGATTCCCCTAGTAATAACGAGCAGGAATCTAAGGGGGAAAAGTGCCCTCTAAGGGTGAACCCCCGCTTTAAGGAATTTTTTTTGCTATTTGCATCTCCTTTGGAAAGATTCTTTTCACTTCCAGTCCCAGTGACCACACCGAAAGCGAGACGCTTTTTTCCCCCCCCCCCGAGAAAGACACAGACAGCTGTAACAACATAGGAGTGGGTCCACCCTTCCACAATCTATTAAAAAAACTTTGGCTGGAGTTAGGCATTAAAGAAGTCTCACCCAAAGTTATTAAGTTGCTGAATCTGTTAAAATTGATGCTGTGGTTTCTTTTTAAAATCCTTATTTCAGGCACAACACAAACATGTCATGCTCAATGCACATCGTACTGAATAAATACTACAGTGAACAGAATTTGGGCACATCGAGTCTGCTGATAAAATACTTCACCAGTACCAGAAATTAGAGTGGTCTTTTATAGCTGGTTAAGAATATGAACAGTTTAATGTCCATAGCCTGAGCAAAGGTTCACTTAAACCGCTTCACCCCCTGAAGATTTTACTCCCTTCCTGACCAGATCACTTTTTGTGATACGGCACTGCGTCGCTTTAACTGACACTTGTGCGGTTGTGCGACGCTGTACCCAAACAAAATTTGCGTCCTTTTTTTCCACAAATATAGCTTTTTGGTGGCATTTGATCACCTCTGTAGTTTTGGCAGCGATCTGTGATTTTTAATTGGGACTGCGACATTATGGCGGACGGATCAGACACTTTTGGAACCATTGACAATTTTACAGCGATCAGTGCTATAAAAATGCACCAATTACTGTAAAGAGTAAGGGGTTTACACTAGGTGGCGATCAAGGGGTTAAGTGTGTCCTAGGGAGTGATGGGAATTACTAGGGGAAATGACAGATCGCTGTTCATACTTTGTATGAACAAACTGACAGTCATTTATCCCCTAAATTCTCATTGCTCTGTCATTAACAATCGTAGGTGCCCGGTAGTCATTGCGCCTGGCGGGCACTCGCATCGGCTCCAGGGGGCGAGCAGTGGGCGCGCGCCCCTAGTGGCCACAGGCGAAGCGATGTAACATAATGTTGTTTCACCCAGCAGAGCCATGTTGCCGCAGTAAAACTGTGGCGGCTGGTCGGCAAGTGGTTAAAGCCCAACTATGGTAAAAACCACCCCTTTCAAGTGGGGATGCCCCTGCACTGCAACGCTTAACTGCTTGCCTACACCTACGGGATGGAAAAGCAGTTTTAATTACCTGATCTTCCCCTCCCCTGGCAGGCTGCGATCCCCAATGCTCTGGATGTGGACTATCTCTTTACGCTCTCACACCAATGTAGGGCTAAGGGCCCTACATTAGACTTGATACCAGAGGACATCAGACCACCATCTTGTAGGAGAGAAGAGGCTTTGGGTGGTGACCTTACAGCTAGGAGGAGCCTACAAAAGTGTGGAATCAAGCAAGATAAAGTTCTTTACCTAAACATAAAACTAGCAGTTGGCCCCTCCAGCATAGAGCAGCCCCAATACAAGGGATTATTTATTTTTACTTTCCCCATGGTTTAGCTTTAATAGCGCATTTTCAGTTTAAAAAGGGGCAGGCAGCACCACATATTCTTTTTGATCAAGGTGAAATATAGCTCACATTCCAAAACTGCCTTATTTTCATTACATAAAAATAAAGTACTAGGATATTTCTACATACCAGCCCATCGGTCCCATAGTCTCAGCACGATCTTTTCCACGCTGTGCTTCTTTAAGAAGCTCTTCAACTGCTTTCCTGCATAAGAAAAACATATTGACTTAAAAACTGAGAAAAGTCAATAATAAAATACATAAATAAATTATATTGAAGCCTGAACAGAAAAGAGATGTTGCAGTGCGGAAGCGTTATCAGTGCATACTGGTGTTCAATTAAATCACAGAAGACTATGTCCCCTGCTGTCTGGAAGACACGAGTTATCTGATCATATGTAACAGAACATTGCTAAAAAACAGCATGCAAGAGAACATGGGAAGAATATTGATCCTACGACCTGCAAGGTTAATGGGAATCTAAAATACAAGTGATTATCGACATTAATGAATAAATTCATGTAGTTCTTTCCCGATTCTGTCTCAACGTAAAGTATTTTTCCTTCCTGTGCTGTATATTAAAAATGAATGGGGTAGTAAAGCCCACTTTGTCATTTTTACCTACAGGTAAGTCTGTAGTTAAAATGAATATTCACCCTGCATGCAGCCTGTGTATCACTGGCGCATGCCCTCTAAAAGGTCCGTCATACCTTGCCGTAACTTCGGAGCTTCGTGCCAGAACCGAGGGCTCCCCGCACGCATGCACGGGAGCGACGTTGTTGCCACTCTGGCCAATCACACAGCCGGAGCGCGCAAATCCCGAAGAAAGACCGGGGAAACATATCTACCCTTTCAGTGGTGACATTTCTCTGTGGGAGGGCTTCATTCTAAGGCAAGTATTTCATAATGTACTAGTATGGTGTACAGGTGGGTTTTTTTTGTTTGTTTTTTACTAGCCGCGGTTTACAACTGTGGTAAAGGGGATCTTCAGTCCCACCCCCACCCCCCCCCCAAAAAATGAAACGTTAGAAAGTCAGCAGCTACAAATACTGTACTGACATTTAATAAAAGGACACTTAACTGTCCAGGGATCCAGTTCTGTTCTCACCCGGGATGGCTCTTTGCCAGTCTTCCGGGCCTCAACACCAGCATGTTTAGTGTGGGAAGCCGGAAGTGACTCCTTGCAGCTTCACAGCTGGCTTCCTTCTGCGCATGCACAAGTTGCACTGTACTTTGTGAATGGTACCACAGCCTTGTGGGACCTGTGATGTGCCCCAGAGGGCTACAGGCAGGGGGGGGGCTTCTAGGTATGTTGATTTGGCATCAGCCTCTTAAAATTTCCCTGCAGGCAGCATTCAGACAGATAGGAGAAGCACTGGATGTCAATAAGGAGGGCTACATGCCAATGTTGACAAGGAATATGGCGATAGAAAGAGCAGAGTAAGCATAAAGAGGAATTCATCTGTCAGCAGACTGAGGATGCAGACTACTGAAGTCTACAACTGTAACAAAGAAGGCAGTGTTATCGTCCTGGCTTTGCTGTGTAAGTCAAAGAACTGGATAGACAAATACAAATCTCTTGACAGGTAAAATAGCCCTTTTATATGCATTTCATCTGTGTTTTTTACTAGCCGCGGTTTACAACTGTGGTATGCTATGCATACTAGCTCATTATGCCTTTGCTTTGCAGGTAACACACACATACACACACACCTTTCCTACCAATGAGGCAATGGCTTGGAACAAGCATGTTCATATCAGGTTTGCCAACACGGGCTAATACTGGTTTCATGCAGATGATAATATTATAAATATTTCTATTCAAAACAAGTATTTAACCACTTGACCACTGGGCACGTAAACCCCCTTAATAACCAGACCAATTTTCAGCTTTCGGTGCTCTCACAATTTGAATGACAACACTGTACCCAAATTACATTTTCGTCCTTTTTTTCACACAAATAGAGCTTTCTTTTGGTGGTATTTAATCACTGTTGGGTTTTTTATTTTTTGCGCTATAAGAGAAAAAAGACTGAAAATTCTGTAAAAAAATAATAATTTTTCTTTGTTTCTGTTATAAAATTTGGCAAATTTAGTATTTTTTCTTCATTCTTTTGCTTAAATGTGAAAGATGAAGTTACGCCGAGTAAATAGATACCCAACATGTCACCCTTCAAAATTGCACACGCTCGTGGAATGGCGCCAAACTTTGCTACTTAAAAATCCCCATAGACGACATTGCAGGGTATTGTGGGGTATTGTGGAGTATTGTGGGGTATTGTAGAGTATTGTGGGGTATTGTAGAGTATTGTGGGGTATTGTAGAGTATTGTGGGGTATTGTAGAGTATTGTGGGGTATTGTAGAGTATTGTGGGGTATTGTAGAGTATTGTGGGGTATTGTAGAGTATTGTGGGGTATTGTAGAGTATTGTGGGGTATTGTAGAGTATTGTGGGGTATTGTAGAGTATTGTGGGGTATTGTAGAGTATTGTGGGGTATTGTAGAGTATTGTGGGGTATTGTAGAGTATTGTGGGGTATTGTAGAGTATTGTGGGGTATTGTAGAGTATTGTGGGGTATTGTGGGGTATTGTAGAGTATTGTGGGGTATTGTAGAGTATTGTGGGGTATTGTAGAGTATTGTGGGGTATTGTAGAGTATTGTGGAGTATTGTGGGGTATTGTGGGGTATTGTGGGGTATTGTGGAGTATTGTGGGGTATTGTAGAGTATTGTGGGGTATTGTAGAGTATTGTGGGGTATTGTAGAGTATTGTGGGGTATTGTAGAGTATTGTGGGGTATTGTAGAGTATTGTGTGGTATTGTAGAGTATTGTGGGGTATTGTGGGGTATTGCAGAGTATTGTGGGGTATTGCAGAGTATTGTGGGGTATTGCAGAGTATTGTGGGGTATTGCAGAGTATTGTGGGGTATTGCAGAGTATTGCGGGGTATTGCAGAGTATTGCAGAGTATTGCAGGGTATTGCAGGGTATTGCAGGGTATTGCGGGGTATTGCGGGGCATTGCGGGGCATTGCGGGGCATTGCAGAGTATTTTAGGGCATTGCAGAGTATTTTGGGGCATTGCAGAGTATTTTGGGGCATTGCAGAGTATGGGGGCATTGCAGAGTATGGGGGCATTGCAGAGTATGGGGGCATTGCAGAGTATGGGGGCATTGCAGAGTATTGCACAGGGAGGGATGGATGGCTGGCTGGATCTGTGACTGCATGTGTCACAGATCCAGCCCGCAGCAGCTGCTGCTGCTTCTGCTCTCTCCCCTCTCCTCTCACACTGTACCGTTCGGTACAGAGAGGAGAGCGAGGAACCGGCGTCATCACATGACTCCGGTTTACTAGTGATCGCTCCGTCATTGGACGGAGCGATCACGTGGTAAATCGCCGCTATCAGCGGCGATTTACCGTGATCCGTGATCAGCCGGGTCCGGAGGACCCGGCGGTCACGGAGACTCCCGTGTGCGCCCCCCACAGGGCGCGCGGGAGCGCGATTCTGGGAGGACGTACATTGACGCCCTCCTAGAATTAAGCAACCGCCTTGTAGACGTATTTCGTCTATAGGGCGGTTGCTAACTGGATAAAGTAAGGAATAAAGCCTTTTTATGCACAGCTGTCATTTTTTTCTCATTCAGTGGCCAAAAGAAAGGCAGAAACAACCAAACATGTCATTCAATGGCCAATATATGTGTGTGTTATACTATCTGCAAGTCAGTGTAATAGGTTTAAAAAAAAAAAAAAAAAAGGTTTTATTATAACATACAGTATGTGGGTGACATATGGCGTCAGAGATCCCCGTCCCTGTTTAGAAAACCGAAAGCATTGCTCGTCTTGCAGAAAACTTGCCTCATTTAGAAGTAAAAAAAAAAAAAAATGTATTTTGTATTTTTCGTTATCTCTTTTGTACTTACAGCATATTGTCCACCTGTACCCATGAAACCGATGCTCCATATTATATAATGACCCCTTGCTGTTCTGCCTTTGCCTTGTACTACGACATTGTAATATTTGGTTGCCCATTGGCTTCTATTTGTACTTCAATTTCCAAAGTGCTATTAGTGGCGGTGCGTCCAGTAAGGGCGCACAGGCACCGCCCCCTTTTTTTTCAGTTTGTTTGCGCCTGTGTGCTAGTATGCATTGCATGCCAACACATTACGTGAAACTTAACTGCAAGCTAAGCCCTCCACTGATCATCTTCACCCTTCTTCCTTCCGGGTCCACTGACTCCGGCTGTGTGACTGGCTGGAGCCGCGTGACGTCACTCCTGCGCATGCCTGCAGGAGCCGCCGGTTACTACACAGGGCTCTGAAGGAACAGCACGGGTAGCCGTTCCTTCAGAGCTCATGCGCCGATTACGTCATTGACTGTATATACAGTAAATATCTCCTAAGCAGTGCACATTTAGGAGATATTTACAGTACCTAGGAGGTAAGCTTTATTATAGGCTTACCTAGAGGTACAATTCATGTATGGGAGTTTACAACCACTTTAAAGTGGTTGTAAACCTCAGTCATGAAATCTGAGATCTCTATTGCAGAGTAACACGTGGATAAACTTATCTGCTCACTCAGCTGTCAAAAGAAAATATCCAGGCAGTCTGCCAAGTTTTTAACATGAAACATTGTAACTAATGCTTCCTTATTAGATCAAAGGGATAAACTTCTGTGTGAGGCTGCATTCACACCTGAGCGTTTTGTCGCCTGAAGCGCGACGCCCAAAACGCTAGAGGGGAAAAAATACATTATTCTCTATGGAGATGGTTCACATCTCCACTACAAAACGGCTGACGCCGAACGCCTGAAGCCCAAACAAGTTCTGGACCCTTTTTTGTCGCTCGAATTTGGGCATTTGGGCGTTTTACATTGGTGACCCTAGACCTAGATTTGTCGCGGCAAATCGCGGTAAAAAACGCTGCGTTTTGTCACGGAAAATCGCAGTAAAAACCGCTGCAAAACGCTACGCTCAGATTTGAATGCAGCCTAAAGAAAAAAATCCAGGCAGTCTGCCAAGTTTTTAACAACATGAAACATTGTAACTAACGCTTCATTTTTAGATCAAAGGGATACATTTCTGTGTGTAAATGCAGGAAGTTTAACCACTTAACCACTTCCAGACCTGCGCACGACGATGTACGTCCATTTTTTAAAGATGGATATCTCGGTAACGGCAGCAGCTGCTGCCACAACCGAGGTATCAATCTTTAGTGTGCGCGGTCTGGTAAACGATAACGGCGGTCTCCGCGGCGGATTCGCCGCGAGATCGCCGTTATCGGTGGCGGGAGAGGGCCTCCCGCCGCTCTCCCGCGCCCTCCGCCGCTTACCGGAGCCGTCGGTAGCGGCGGAGGCGATCGGGACTGTTCGGCAGCTGAGCAGGGACGAGACTGAAGGAAAAATCTCCTTCGCCCGTCCCCATAGCTCTGCTGGGCGGAAGTGACATCAAAACGTCAGTCCCGCCCAGCCTCTTAAAAGGAGACAATTTTTTTTTTTGTCATTTGAAAAAATGACATTTCCAAATTTTTTATTTTTTTTTGCATTTAAGCTCAAATATGAGATCTGAGGTCTTTTTGCTTTTTTCTATTACAAGGGATGTTTACATTCCTTGTAATAGGAATAAAAGTGATCAATTTTTTTTTATTTTTTTTTTTCAGTGTAAAAAGTAATAACATAAATAAAAATAAAAACAATTTTTTTTTAAAGCGCCCCGTCCCGTATCGCCGCAATCGTTAGAGCGAGAGCAATAATTCTAGCCCTAGAGCTACTCTGTAGCTCAAAAAATGCAACCTCTAGAATTTTTTAAACATCGACTATCGAGATTTTTAAGGGTAAAAGTTTGACGCCATGCCACGAGCGGGCGCAATTTTTAAGCGTGACATGTTGGGTATCATTTTACTCGGTGTAACATTATCTTTCACAATATATAAAAAAAATTGGGCCAAATTTATTGTTTTAACACCTAAGGTCTGGAAGTGGTTAAAGTCTAAAAAAAATTCTGACATTAGTTTAGGTTAAAATCAGCAATTTTTGCTAAAAAATTACTTGGAACCTCCAAACATTATATATATTTTAGCAGAGACCCTTGGGCGCCGGCGTGATCGGCTTACACACCCAGGGATGGATTAGTCCCCCAGCTGGGCCTTTGAGGGCCTGGGAGGGTTGCCCCTAAATAATACACACACATTGGGCCAGATTCAGAGAGAGATACGACGGTGTATCTCCTGATACGCCGTCGTATCTCTGACTTAGGCCAGTCGTATCTATGCGACTGATTTACAGAATCAGTTTCGCATAGATATGCCTAAGATCCGACAGGTGTAACTGTGTTATACCGTTAGATCTTAACTGCATTTTAAAATGGCCGCGGGGGGCGTTCTCGCTTATTTACGCTGAATAATATGAAAATCAGCGAGATACGCAAATTCACGAACATACGCGGGCCAGACGCAGTGTTGTTACGACGTTTACATAGCGGATTTCCCGGCGTATACTTACCCCTGCTTCTATGAGGCGCAGCCAATGTTAAGTATAGCCGTCGTTCCCGCGTCGATTTTTGTTTTTTTTTTACGTCGTTTGCGTACGCCGATTCATAAACCTGCTCGTCGCAAGTTACGCTCACGCCGAAACCACTGACGTCCTAGCGACGTCAGTGGTAGCAATGCACGCCGGGAAATTTCGTGGACGGCGCATGCTCATTTAAATTGGCTCGGAGACGCGCCTGATTTAAATAGTACACTCCCCCTAGCCGCGGAAACCCACGCAGACACGGGGAGCGACAATGCAAGCTCCAGACAGATTGACGTCAGTGTCCGGATTCGAACCAATGACTCTCTTGCTGCCAAGTAATGGAGTCAACCACTACACCACCGTGTGCATAAAACCATTCTGAAACAGAAGCCCTGGATAACAAGGGCGCGGCATTCAATGAAGCATCAGACCTATATGAGGCCCTGGACTAGCTGGTCCACTAGCCTAAAAACTTTGGGAGAGAGTCGGTGCTCCTCCACTGTCTGGTGCAAAATGCTCACTCCGTGAGTTGTATACAGCACTAGGGGTCAGCACTACTCCAAGATGGCCACCGAGCGTTCAGAACGCGGCCACAGGAAAATGGCCAACCGCAATGTAAGCTGCGCCATAGCGCCGCTACGACAAAATGGCCGCCAATGGGAGTTTTCAATGTAATTGAAAAACCTCCCAAAAAATGGCACCAGCGCCGACTGAGACCCCAGAGTAGTGGCCACAATAGGCCGCAAGTCAGACCCCAGCATGGTAAACATGGAACGGGTCAGTTCTTCGGATCTACTATCAGTCAGATCCATACAAGCGGGGGTTCCCGCAATAGGGAGAGTGGTTACCTAAACATGACACCCGGAGGGTCCACCACTGGAGAAGAAGCCCACCTTTTGAGGCTCTCCTCAAAGGGGCACTGAACCGCCCAGCGGTGAGGGACTACAAAAGCCCTCAGCGGCTTTTCTCTTTCCGCATCTTAGAAATGATCAAAGAATGGCACAGAAGGAAAAAACCCACATAGAGCGGTCCGATTTGTGTGATCCAAAAAAGACCGAGCCCTCGGCGGAAACCCAGCTGCACTATCCAGCTTAGGAGAGTCCCTTGCAGCAGTGAGAAGCGCACCCATAAATGCCTTATCCTGCTTTTTTGTTTTTCTCTACCCAGGTACCTGGTCCATGGCTCCATAACAGAGCATTCCCCAGGGGATAACGGGGGAAGGGGGCACTTTTTTACCGCCTGTCCACAGTCCACCCCCACCCTGGCACAAACGTGTCCAGGACTAACAATAAAACCTCTGTGGGAATCCCAGGTGCCAACACCTGCTGCCACCACCATCATGTGGGGAAGGACCCAGATACTGACTCCAAATATTAATAATATTTACATAGTGTGTATGTATAATGCACACCTGTCTTTACAAATAAACAAAAGCTCCTAGAGCCCTATTCAGGGCCTCTCACCCACTTGCTGCGCTGACCAGGGGTACCCAGGGGACTCACCTCAGAAGGAGACTGCCCAGCGCTGCCATCCACTCTCAGCGCACAGCGTGTGAGAAAAAAAGAACCGTGAGGTAACTGTGCGGCATCTGCAGGGACCTATGTGCCAAATGCCGCGTTTAAACAGGAAAAGCCTCCTAGGGCTTTTTAACAGTGAAAAAACCCTCACAGGAAAGCCCCATATAAAAAAGAAAAAACACAGGCCCGATAACACAGTCCCCTCAGGAAGGCCCCCTCCCCCCTGACAGTAGCAATGCAGCAAGGGAAAAGGAGCAGGGAAGGGAGGAGAAGAGGACACTCGAACCCCAGCCGTACCAACCCAATGAAGCAGGAGGTACTGTACTTACCCATCCGAGCGAGGACTCGCTGACGCATTTCTGACAGAACTACAGCCGCAATGGAGGTAGCTGTCGGCCGGGTCCACTGTGAGTGAGACAACACCACAGCCCAGTCATATGTGGACCTCGGAGCAAAGCTCACTGGCCACCCCAGGAGTCATGGGGTATGGCGTGGCAGACCCAGCCTCTTTGCAAAGGTGTGCCCACGCTTGCAGGTCGGACTGAGTAGACTACAAGGATCTATATTATCCAGCCTGTCTCTCAGCTGACAGTTGAAAGAAGATTCTCAAGAAAAAGTAAAATAAAATAACATTTCTCCTCAGGGCGCTGGGCCAAAAGGGAGCCATACGTCCTTCTCCTTGCAAGGCAGAACGAAACTGAGGCTGCATTCTGCAGTGAGGAGGGTTATGTCTGGAGGGACCGCCTCTTGGGCGGGGCTGTTCAACTCTGTTAATGTAACTTGTATTTAATGATCTAACATGTTTCTGCCTAGTCCTCTCCTGTAAACAGGGAACATAAC
The DNA here is from genome assembly GCF_905171775.1 of Rana temporaria. Lineage (NCBI taxonomy): Eukaryota > Metazoa > Chordata > Amphibia > Anura > Ranidae > Rana > Rana temporaria. The sequence continues at coordinate 86,282,038 of NC_053490.1, forward strand.
CCACTTGTTAAGATTTAAGGAGCTGTGTCCGTCCATGTACGTAAGGAGAAAATAAAATTGTGATTCTCATTTTAGCCAGAATCGTGCAGCTGTAATATCTGCAGTGATTACTTATCGCTCTCCAAAGCTCCAATTGTTTTCTCTCTCTGGTGCTTAGTTTCTCTGTTATCAGCATGAGTCACTTTTGGGAAGTTATCTCATCACACAGCTTGCCTATTTAGGCCTCATGTACACTGCTGCTGGTAAACGGACGTTTAGCCCTGGTTCACATTGATGCTACTTTGAAATCTCGCTACTTTACTTGAAGTATCGTGATTTCAAAGTATCAAGGTCAGCGCGATTTCAGGTGCTACTTGATAGACATTTGTGTGGCTTCATGCACAGATGTCTATTGAAATCGCACCTGAAATCGGCAAAAGTAGTGCAGGAACTACTTTTGCAAATCGGTGCGGCACAGCAAAATCGGTGTCGCACCGATTGGAACACTGCCATTGCCTCCAATAGGCTACGACTTGTCATGCGATTTGATCTCTCAAGTCGCATTACAAACCGCTTCAATGTGAACCTAGGCTTAGGATCAGTTGGGCATTTTTTTCAACTGCTCCTGAACTCCTCTATGTTATCTTATCAGTACATGTACACAGGGTCATTTATAGTCTTTCTAGGCAGTTGGGTTTAGAGGCTTTTTCTTGAACCCAAAAAAATGCATCAAGAAGCTTTGTTTAGAGGCATTTCAAACGCGGTAACTCGCATTTAGCAGCGTTTCGTTTCGAAACCCCAATTTTTTTTTATATTACTTTGTTGTTTCCAAACACTTCTAGACGCAAACGTGGCTAAACGGACGTTTTTAGATGCCGGTTTATAGCTGTCAAGTAACATTGTTAAGGAGAGGTTGAAGAACATCCTGGGTGCGTTTCTTTTCTCCAATCAGCTCTGACACACTGTAACTGCAGCCTCTCCGCCCCCTCCTCTGTGCTCCCGACAGATAAAGAATTTTAACACTTATGTACTTTTGAAGGGGTGTAGGGATTAGAGAGGGTTATGGGGAAACATTTCAAACCTATGTAGGAGGATTTATTTCATCTTTGTGTATCATCGGAGGTTGTCCATTTCACTGGGTATATGTGAGGGCTTACACCCACGTTAAGGACTGTTTCACAACTAAATTGCATGCAGAGTGATTTTCTGGCAATTCATTTGAAAGGACTACTTATCGCACCGGAACGCAGTAAAAGTAGTGCATTCACTACTTTTCTAAAACGCACCCCCCAAATATCATGGTACTGCAGTACCATGCAATTTGATGCACACTAATGCACTGCGTTCGCAATTCAGGTTTGGGTTTCCAATAATGCACTGGCACCCTAAAGCAGATTACAAACACAGTGCGTACAAGAATGCAAGACGTTTTGTGAAACGCGTGATCTCACCATCTAATGTGGTGCACTGTAGGCATGTTTTACCATTTTTCCCTATGTATGCATTTAGTTGAAAACTGCACTAAAGATGCATCAGGAAAGACTGTTTCCAACTCACTTCAATCACACAAGAGTGACCAATCCATTCCTCTCCAGTCAGCAATGCCCTTACATAAAAGCAGTTTGTGTCGAGTATCCGGTCTCAAGCACACATACATGATATATGCCTTGCATAAAAATATGGCATTTCGCCTATACAGTATACAGCCGGCCATAGAAGGACATTTTTGTACACCCCTGTACTTGTGTGAGCCCAGGCTCACACTGGGCTGTGGGAATCAAGCCGTGCGAGTTCAGCTGAACTCGCATGATTTCACTCCTGCAGGTCTGTCCCGATTTCGGCCACGAGTACAGAGACATATGTGCAGTTTGCAGATTTTAATGTAAATCGCAGGCCGAAATCCAGGGCTGTGGAGTCGGTAGATAAATGTTCCGACTCCTCAGTTTTATGTACTTCCGACTCCTCTGTATTAATATGCGAATGTATTTTATACATTCCTTGAGGGAAAGAAACGCAACCTACCACAGGACTACTGGCTGGGAAGCCAACAGTGTACTGTATTGCACAGTTTAAGCAAAAGACAAACACAATGAAAACAAAGTTTTTTTTATTCTAAAACATGATTTTCCTAGGAGAATCCCATTGTCATGTTTAAAGTTTAAGCTAACAATCGGAGTTTACAAGTTTTTATAGCCTTAGCTAAATGACAGCAGTTTTTCCAATGGTTTACAGCTTCAGTCTTGAACTATTGGCCCTCCATTCCCTTCACTTATACAAGTGTCTCACTCTCTAGTCCTGCAAAAAACATATTTATTTAATCCCTTATCAGTGAGAGGCTAGGTTACACATGGACGCTGCGTTCCCTGTAAAAGCAGAACACAACACTATGGAAAGTATAAGTATTGCAGCTCCTAATTGTGCGTTGCGTGCCATATAGTGAAGCACATGAAAACCATGCTTCTTCGCGGTCACTTAACGTGTTCGTTTTGCGGTTACGTGAGGCACTGCATGCATTGGTCTTTATTCTTACAGTAGAGAAGTCATTAATTATAACTTTTTGTGAATTGGGACATTATAACTTCCTTTTTTTTTAATTTAATTCCAATCTAAATTTAGTAGGAGTCGGAGTCGGTGCATTGTTTGCCAACTCTGACTCCAGGTACCCAAAATTTCCCCCGACTCCGACTCCACAGCCCTGCCGAAATCGCAAAAAGTAGTACAGAAACTACTTTTTAAAAATCGGTGGAGTGCCGCAGATGCGGCGTCGCACCGATTAGGACAGTGCCATTGCCAGCAAATGCCGCCGAATTGACATGTCAAAGCGCACCAGTGTGAACCAGGGCTAAAGGTCGATGCTTCTATGTGTTGGTGTTTACCCACATATACGAGTTCACAGTGTATTTTCCTGAAAGCGTGCATAAGCATATAAACGACAACACAGAGGAGCATCTGTATTTAGGTCTTGTTCACATCTAGCGATTTGGAATCACGTTCCAAATTGCTGTGAAGTTGTGCCAAAACACATATTTGACTTCCATTCATTCTTAAATGTTGCCGTAATTGTCAGGTAGCAAAATGTGCATGAAAAAATAAACAAGCAGAAATTTGGTCCTAAGAAACTTGCACACATAGGGCAGCTATTCAAGTCAATGGGCTACCCTATGCACAAACGTGCGTAAATTGTGCAAAAATAAAGGGGAGGAAGAAGTAGAGCTGCACGATTCTGGGAAAAATGAGAATCGCGATTCTTTTGCTTAGAACAAAGTTCACGATTCTTAATTTAAAAAAGAAAAAGCTGTAGATGGTGCATGGAGAATGCAATGTTAAACTTTCATAGAATGGCAACATCTTGAAAAATGATAACCATGGTGCCAATTAGGGTTGTCCCGATACCGATACCAGTATCGGTATCGGGACCGATACCGAGTATTTGCAGGAGTACTCGTACTCCCGCAAATACCCCCGATACTGAAATAGAATACTTGCCCCCCCCCGCCGCCGCAAACCCGTCGCCGCAAACCGCAAAGCCGCCGCCGCCGTTAATCAGCCTGCGGGGAACATTACAGCTTTTGTTTGAATAGCTGTATCCCCGCCGCCTATAGACACTACCCCTTGGGCGGGATTGGATGGATGATCTGTCCAATCCCGAGCAAGGGGGAGTGTCTATACAGGGCGCGGCGGGGATACAGCTATTCAAACGAAAGCTGATTAACGCGGCACGAGCGGCATCATCAAGGTATGTGGGACATGGCTGCAATATGTGGGGGACATGGCTGCAATATGTGGGGGACATGGCTGCAATATGTGGGGGACATGGCTGCAATATGTGGGGGACATGGCTGCAATATGTGGGGGACATGGCTGCAATATGTGGGGGACATGGCTGCAATATGTGGGGGACATGGCTGCAATATGTGGGGGACATGGCTGCAATATGTGGGGGACATGGCTGCAATATGTGGGGGACATGGCTGCAATATGTGGGGGACATGGCTGCAATATGTGGGGGACATGGCTGCAATATGTGGGGGACATGGCTGTAATATGTGGGGGACATGGCTGCATATGTGGGGGGACATGACTGCATTTGGGGACACATTTAAAAAAAAGTATCGGTATTCGGTATCGGCGAGTACATGAAAAAAAATATCGGTACTCGTACTCAGTCCTAAAAAAATGGTATCGGGTCAACCCTAGTGCCAATGACATATTGGTTCTGTGTAACATCTTTTTTTTTTGTTTGTTTAACCACTTCCCGACCGCCGCATGTATATGTACGTCCACAATATGGCACGTACAGGCAAACGGGCGTACAGGTACGTCCTTGCCTTTCCACGGGTCGGGGGTCCGATCGGGCCCCCCCCCCCCCCCGCTACATGCAGCGGTCGGATTCCCGCGGGGAGCGATTCAGGACGAGGGCGCGGCTATTCGTTTATAGCCGCTCCGTCGCGATCGGTCCCCGGAGCTGAAGAACGGGGAGAGCCGTATGTAAACACGGCTTCCCCGTGCTTCACTATGGCGCTGCATCGATCGAGTGATCTCTTTTATCGGGAGACTTGATCGATGATGTCAGTCCTACAGCCACACCCCCCTACAGTTGTAAACACACACTAGGTGAACCCTAACTCCTACAGCGCCCCCTGTGGTTAACTCCCAAACTGCAACTGTCATTTTCACAATAAAGAATGCAATTTAAATGCATTTTTTGCTGTGAAAATGACAATGGTCCCAAAAATGTGTCAAAATTGTCCGAAGTGTCCGCCATAATGTCGCAGTCATGAAAAAAAATCGCTGATCAACGCCAATAGTAGTAAAAAAAAAAAAATTAATAAAAATGCAATAAAACTATCCCCTATTTTGTAAACGCTATAAATTTTGCACAAACCAACCGATAAACGCTTATTGCGATTTTTTTTTCCAAAAATAGGTAGAAGAATACGTATCGGCCTAAACTGAGGAAAAAATAAATTTTATATATGTTTTTGGGGGATATTTATTACAGCAAAAAGTAAAAAATATTGCATTTTTTTCAAAATTGTAGCTCTATTTTTGTTTATAGCGCAAAAAATAAAAACCACAGAGGTGATCAAATACCACCAAAAGAAAGCTCTATTTGTGGGGAAAAAAGGACGCCTATTTTGTTTGGGAGCCACGTCGCACGAGCGCGCAATTGTCTGTTAAAGCGACGCAGTGCCGAATTGTAAAAACGCCTTTAGGCATTTAGCAGCATATTGGTCCGGGGCTTAAGTGGTTAAACCTGACTTTGCTCATAAACAGCTCTTTTGTACCTTCTTCCACTGTTATATAAATAAGGACTACATAAAAAATTGTGTTCATCTGACAAGTTAAAATTATGGGCTCTCAAAATCTTGAAGAGGAACCCCATTAATGATTTTTTAATATAGAAAGGGGCGGATGCTTTTTTTTTTCAAAAGGGCGGATGTATGGTTATAAAGACAGCAAGGGGCGGATGCTTTTCTCAAAGGGGATGTAACCATACAGCCGTTCTTTTGAGAAAAGCACTTTGATTGCGCTTGCGCAGTCTGCTGACTGACGTCAGTTCTGGTTGCTGAAGTCAGTTCCGGTATCTGCGCCATTTGCGTTCCACGCTGGTTCCGTGGATCCAGCGGGGAGATCAGAAAATCGCTAAAAAAATCCAGCCTGGAGATCGCAATCTTCAAACGATAAATCGTGCAGCTCTAGGAAGAACCATTGGCGTGCAACCATTGGCTTATATGGCTGGATGTACGTACCACGTTCAGCTCCCCAGGCACGAAAAAAATAGCAGGGTTAGTCACCACTGGGCATATTTTATGCCCAAAAACATCCGACTGTGATGTGTGTACCAAGCGCGTCACCTCCATGCAAGAGGCGTCCCAAGCGCGTCACCTCCATGCAAGAGGCGTCCCAAGCATGTCACCTCCATGCAAGAAGCGTCCCAAGCACGTCAGCTAAATGCAAGAGGCGTCCCAAGCGCGTCAGCTCCATGCAAGAGGCGTACCAAGCGCGTCAGCTCCATGCAAGAGGCGTACCAAGCGCGTCACCTCCATGCAAGAGGCGTACCAAGCGCGTCACCTCAATGCAAGAGGCGTCCCAAGCGCGTCACCTCAATGCAAGAGGCGTCCCAAGCATGTTATCCCTATGCGGGATGTGTACTAAGCATGTTATCTCTATGTGGGATGTGTACTAAGCATGTTATCCCTATGTGGGATGTGTACTAAGCATGTTATCCCTATGTGGGATGTGTACTAAGCATGGCTGGAAAACAAATCCTTCATCTGCAGGAATGGAGAATTCCTAACATTTTAGTACACATACAGCCCCTGAGTCCTATATACACCACAGCACAGTGTTTTGTGTATACACACCGACCCCTCCATGACACGTATGGTCGTGTATATATACACTGTACACACACAGGTCAGCCCTTCTCCGCTATACACACGGCGCCATGCATAATATAGTAATAATCACTCCTTACTGTTCCAGCTCGTCCGCCATAGTAACACGCACAGGCACTGCAACCCGGAAAAATAAAGTGAACGCAGCCAACCAATGTGTAAACAGCCTTTGCCAACCAGCAGAGCAACTTCCGGCGTCGTGACGTTGACATGTTTTACATAAGAAGCACGTGATAAGCGATGCTGTAGTAAGGACGGGGACGGCTATATAGGGACGGGGACGGCTTTATAGGGACGGGGGCGGCTTTATAGGGACGGGGGCGGCTGTAGCCTACAGTTGGAAGTGCACTCCAGTGTTTACTTTCTGTCCAGGGAAGGGATGTGATTTTCTTCCAGGCAGATTGTGATATTTCCACGTGTAGAGCACATTTTATTTCCCTTTTATACCAACAGGATCTTTGGAAAGTGCTGCCTGAGGGCAAAGTGAAACATTTCCAAAAACGCAATAAAGGTGCTCATATGGTTACAATAAAAAGTGCATTTATTCTAATAATGCAGAAGTTGGCTCCTAAGGCCCCTTTCACACTGAGGAGTTTTTCAGGCTGTTTAGCGCTAAGGCTCCATTCACACCTAGGCAGACAAATTCGCTGCGTTTTGTCGCCGCAAATCGCAGTACAAATAGCGGCGTTTTGTACCGCGATTTGCAGCGACAAAACACCGGTATTGTCCGCCTAGATGTGCCCCAGATTGACCCCCTCTATGTAGATGCTTCCCATCTCCTAGCCGAACGCCGAAAGCCGCCTGAAAAAAAGGTCCGGGACCTTTTTTCAGGCGGCAGGCGTCAGGCGTCCGGCGTTCGGCGTGGAGATGTGAACCATCTCCATAGAGGGACATGTGTTCTCATCCCTCTGGCGGCAGCGGCGTAGCACTACAGGCGTAAAAACGCCTAGGTGTGAATGGGGGCATAGAATAGCGCCTAAATACCACCTGAAAAACTCCTGCCCAGCAATCTCAATGTGAAAGCCTGAGGGCTTTCACTCTGAGGCGATGCGCTGGCAGGAGAGAGAAAAATCTCCCGCAAGCAGCATCTTTGGAACGGTGTGTATAACTCTCCTTCACCGCTCCTTCCCATTTAAAACAATGGGAAACCACGGTAATACCGCCGGCAACCCTTTATTCGGCCGCTAGCGGGGGTTAATACCGCACCACTAGCGGCTGAATCCTGCGGCAATTCTGACGGTATAGCGCGCTATTTTTAGTGCCGCTATACCGCCACCGCACCTCCTGCCCCAGTGTGAAAGGGGCCTTATTCGGCCAGCTTCTTATTCAGGTTGGAGCTTTATTCGCAAAGGTGATTATTTACTAAACAACCATCTGCAAAGTTTATAATAGAATCAGGAACTTTAACATCAATTCCGTCTCCCTAACTGCCATTTATTTAAAATGGTCATTCTGAATAAATAATTTTCTATATGAAATCCAGACGTGACTTGTTTTCATATAATTTGGCATCCTTCTATTAAACTTCAATTTGGCCTGAGCCAAGTGATATAAGTCATAAAATATGGCACCAAACTTGTCACCCTGTCATCCATGCATTTCAATGGGAAATTGTGAATACGAAGCCAAGCTATTCCTATGTGAAAACCATCTTGGCTCCACCAAATCCCACTTGTTTTATACTCATTGGGCATCCTACTATATAGAAAAGTTTAATTGGGCTGTATCCAAATGACATTCCTAATGAAATAATCAACTATACCTGGCACCCTGACAGCCTTGCATTTGGGATACATTTTTATGATGTATATTCCTTTGCTCGGGCCAAATTGAACTTTTCTAAATAGAAGGATGACCAATGAGTATAAAACAAGTGGGATTTGGGTGAGCCAAGATGGTTTTCATATAGGAATAGCTTGGCTTCTTATTTGGAATTTCCCATTGAAATGCATAGCTGTCATGGTGCCAAGTGTGGTGTCATATTTTATGATTTATATCACTTGGCTCAGGCCCAATTGAAGGAAGACAAATTATATGAAAACAAGTCACATCTGGGTAAGACAAGATGGTTTTCATATAGAAAAAAATGATTTATTCAGAATTACCCCTTTAAATAAATGGCAGTTAGGGAGAGGGAATTGTTGTTAATGTTCATGATTCTATTATGTTTAGTAAATAATCACCTTTGTGAATAAAGATCCAACCTGAATAAAGAGCCAACTTCTGCATTCAAATGAGAAGCTGGCCAAATAATGAGCCAACTTCAGCAGCATTTTATTATATATTTGCGTTAAAGCCTGCAACTGTTATCATAGGTGCAATGTCCAGCCTCCTGCATTGCTTGAATAGCAGCCCCAAGTGCATATAGAGGTATAGATCTCTGCACCCCCCATGCCCTCCTGTGTCTCCGGTGACCCCTGTGTGCTTCTGTGTATCCAATGACCCCTGTGCCCTCTTGTGTCTTTAGTGACCCCTGTGCCCTCCAGTGGCCCCTATGCCTTCCTGTGTCTCCAGTGCCCTCTTGTGTCTCCAGTGCCCTCTATGCTCTCCTGTGTCTCCAGTGAACCCCAAGCACCCCTGTGCCTTCAGTGACCCCTGTGCCCTCCTGTGTCTCCAGTGACCCCTGTGGCCTCCTGTGTCTCTAGTGACCCCTAAGCCTTCATGTGTCTCCAGTGACCCTGTGCCCTCTTCTGTCTCCAGTGACCTCTGTGTCTCCAGTGTCCACGTTGCCCTCCTGTGCCTCCAGTGACCCATGTAACTTCCAGTGACTCCTATGCTTTCCTGTGTCTTCAGTGTCTCCTTTGCCCTCTTTTGTCTCCATTGACCCAATGCACTCATGTGTCTCCAGTGACCCCTGTGCACTCCTGTGTCTCCAGTGACACCTGTGCACTTCTGTGTCTCTAGTGACCCCTGTGCTCACCTGTGTCTCCAGTGACCCCTGAGCACTCTTGTGTCTCCAGTGACTTCTATGCCCTTCTGTGTCTCCAGTGACCCCTGTGCCCTCCTGTGTCTCCAGTGACCCCTGTGCCCTCCTGTGCCTCAATTCATCCCTTTGCACTCCTGTGTCTCCAGTGACCCCTGAGCACTCTTGTGTCTCCAGTGACTTCTATGCCCTTCTGTGTCTCCAGTGACCCCTGTGCCCTCCTGTGTCTCCAGTGACCCATGTGCCCTCCTGTGTCTCAATTCACCCCTTTGCACTCCTGTGTCTCCAGTGACCCCTGTGCCCTCCAGTTACTCATATGCCCTCCTGTGTCTCCAGTTCCCCCTTTGCCCTCTTGTGTCTCCAGTGACCTCTATGCCCCCTGTGTCTCCAGTGTTCCCTTTGCTCTCATTTGTTTCCAATGATTCCTGCATCGCTATTGACCTAATGCCCTCGTGTGTTTCCAGTGGCACCTGTGCACTCCTGTGTCTACAGTGACCCCTGTGCCCATCCCTGTCTCCAGTGCCCATGTGTATCTAGTAATCCTTGTGCGCTCCTGTGTCTATAATGACCCCTGTGTGCTCCTGTGTCTTCAGTAACCCCTGTGCCCTCCTGTGTCTCCAGTGACTCCTGTGCCTTTCTATGACCCTTGTGTCTACAGTGACGCCTGTGCCCTCCTGTTTCTCCAGTGACCCCTGTGCCTCCAATGACCCCTGTGCCCTCTTGTGTCTCCAGTGACCTCTATTCCCTCTTGTTTCTCTAGTGACCCCTGTGTGCTCCTCTGTTTCCAATGGCCCCTGAACTCCTGCATCTCCATTGACCCCATGCACTCATGTGTCTCCAGTGACTCCTGTGCACTTCTGTGTCCCCAGTAACCCCTGTGTCCTTCTGTGTCTTCAGTGACCCCTGTGCCTACCTGTGTCTCCAGGGACCCCTATGCACTTCTGTGTCTCCAGTGACCCCTGCGCCTTTCTGTGTCTCCAGTGACCTCTATGTTTGCCCTCCTGTGTCTCAAGTAACCCCTGTGTCTCTAGTGACTCCTGTGTCTCCAGTGACCCCTGTGCTTTCCTCTATTTCCAATGACTTCTGTGTCTCCAGTGACCCCTGTGAGTTCCTGTGTCTCCAGTGACCCCTGTGCCCTCCTTTTTTCTCCATGACCCCTGTGCCCTCCTTTGTCTCCATGACCCCTGTGCCCACCTGTGTCTCCAGTTACCCCTGTGTGCTCCTGTGTCTCCAGTGACCCCTAAGCCTTCTCGGGTCTCCAGTGATCTCTATGTATGCCCCCCTGTGTCTCAATCACACTTTGCTACAATGTAAAGTAGTGAGTGTACAGCTTGTATAACAGTGTAAATTTGCTGTACCCTCAAAATAATTCAACACACAGCCATTAGTGTCTAAACCGCTGGCAACAAAAGTGAGCACACAACTAAATGAAAATGTCCAAATTGGGCCCAAAGTGTCAATATTTTGTGTGGCCACCATTATTTTCCAGCACTGCCTTAACCCTCTTGGGCATGGAGTTCACCAGAGATTCACAGGTTGCCACTGAAGTCCTCTTCCACTTCCACACTGTTAGAGACCTTGCGCTCCTCCACCTTCCGTTTGAGAATGCTTCAAAGATGCCCAATAGGGTTTAGGTCTGGAGACATGCTTGGCCAGTCCATCACCTTTACCCTCAGCTTCTTTAGCAAAGCAGTGGCCATCTTGGAGGTGTGTTTGAGGTCGTTATTATGTTGGAATACTGCCCTGCGGCCCAGTCTCTGAAGGGAAGGGATCATGTCATAGTTCATGTTGGCATTCATGGTTCCCTCAATGAACCCCAGTGCCGGCTGCACTCATGCAGCCCCAGACCATGACACTCCCACCACCATGCTTGACTGTAGGCAAGACACACTTGTCTTCAGGGTCAGTGCTACCACTAGGCAAACTAGGCAGCCGCCTAGGGCGCACTGCTGCCTAGGGCACCCGGCCACTGGTGTTCCTACTCTCTTCTCTCTGAAGCAAGCAACTAAGTCTCAGCATCAGCAGGCAGAGGACTGTGTCTTTGTCCCGACTCCCAAATGAATGGAAGCAAGCAAACATTCATTGATGGGCACTGGTAGGCTGCACTGATGGGCACTGGTAGGCAACGCTGTATCCTGGCCTAGGGCAGCACTTTGCAGGGGGGCAGCACGGAAAGTGTCCCCGCTGGCTTGTGCTACACTGTTGGTGTAACGCAAGCTGTTTCTAATTTTGACTGTCCTATCATCCTGGACAACAAACCTTCCTCACTGTGCTATATGTTTTCTGCTGTACCATTGGCATGGTTATATCTTCTTAGTCCTCTCCATAAAATTATCAGAAATTTGTGCTTGAAGTAGAACCATAGGCAACACTTTTTTTTTCATTTTGGATAGAGTAAGGGAGCGTTATAGCCCCTGTTAGTTAATTTTTTTTACCATCCCTGTCCAATTGCAGAGATTTCCCTTCACTTTCTGCCCCAAAGCTAAACAGGAAGTGATAGGAAATCTATGCAAATTAAGGGAATCCATTCCCCCCACCCAGGCATTGAGAACTAGTGTCCCCACTCGAAAATGTCAGGGTGGGTCTTAAACAGAAAGGGGTGTGGCCTTGACAGGAAGGGGGTGGGTCATATTTAAATTTTTAAATTAGGTGGTGTACGAGTTTACTCAGGCCTAGGGCAGCACAAAACCTAAATACACCACTGAGTACAAGTGTGATGTATATACAAGCCAAATCAATTAGGAGTTCAAAATATTCTCAAATGAGAAAAGCTAAGTACAACACTATACACAAAACACCATGCTATGCAGTTATTTATAACTTCTTATAAAGCCAAAAAATCTTGTACCAACAAAATTATTTAATATTCACCCAAAGCACATTAGAAGAGCCGATTTCCCGTATAGGGCTATTAATCCAGGGAGCAGACACGCCAAATTACAAGTTATTAATAAAAACAGTGATTATATGTCTGAGTTTACAGATGCTCACTGTAAAGGTTCTGCAGGATGCGTTACATGTCAGAAAGGGAATACTTGCAAACCATTTAAATGACGGATTAAACCGCTTTATAGGCAAGTGAGCAGATAAACAGATATTACAAAATCCGCTTTGCGTGTTTGCTTGTTTTTTTTATTATTATTATTGTTGTTTTTTAAATAAAGTATTAAATTCAATATTTAAAGTTTGTTATATTTAATAGTATTTATATGTATGTTAGATTTTCTAAAACACAATTTTTCATTTTTTTTCAAGTAAATATGAAATATTGCATATGAATATATTATATTTACTATTTTAAGTCAGGAAATGGTATTCTGGGCTCCTTTTCAAGTGTTTACAGGTTAACATCAACTGCTCTGCTAAAAAATCTTATTATTTACAGATCTAAATAGTGCTCAGATTTTCATATACAGAGAGATGGTATTAATAGACAAGTTCATTTTTTGTGAACTTGTCTTTTATTAAATGCCCCACCACCTTAAATGCAGTCTGCCATGCCATTTAAGCAATCTTTACTATGCTGCCCTGCCTGACACCGCACAGCCTTTCTTCTGTGCCTGCAAAACATCTGACATACAGATTTCATAGCAATGAATAGGGCTGAGGAACGCTTGTGCTCTTTGAAGAAGGGTGGTTTTTGGAAGAATGGCTGTGCAACGCTAGACAGTGCCACGCAGAGAGGCTTGCTGCAACAGGGAAAAGGGTAAGTATTTAACAAAGTAACCTGCACTCAGGTTGAGTGGAGAGATTTCTTAAAGAATATGATCTTCTTTTTTTAAAGTTGATCTCCAGGAAAAGACTCTCTATAACCCATGTACCTTATCTATATTTTGAACTGTAAAATATTATACTTAAAACACCAATAACATACTTGAAACATACTTGAAACCAGGGCTATCTTAATGAGTGGGCACACCTGGGCACTGCCCAGAGGCCCCAGCTGCAATTTCCCCAAAGCAGCTGGTCCTTGAGCCCACGCTGCCCCCGAAAATGATGGCACTGAGAGTGATAGATGCACAGGGGAGGCAGTCTGCCTCCTACCTACTTGATGTCTGTTTACCTGCACTGTCATCATTGTAGGGACCCCAGAGCATTACTTTGCCCAGGGGCCCATGATGCTATTAAGACGTCCCTGCTTGAAACTTCAGTTACTGTATTTATCGGCGTATACCGTACACTTTTTTGCCCTGAAAATCAGGGCAAAATCGTGGGTGCGCGGTAAACGCCGATACCCGCTTTCCCGCACCGAGTTTTGAATACTGCGCCGACATATACCGAGCGCAGTACACTCGGGTATAGTCGGGCAGTCTCGGCTCCTTCCGCGCTCACGTCCTGGACGTACAGGTCGTCAGCGCGAGAGTTGCCGAGCATTGCCGACAATACACGAGTGTACTGCGCTCTGTATATGTCGGCGCAGTATTCAAACTCGGCGCGGGAAACGAGCGGGGAGGACGCCGGACCCGACAAAGAGGACACCCGAAGCCGCAGAAGGACGCCGGACCCGACGAAGAGGACACCCGAAGCCGCAGACGAACGCTGGACCCGACGAGGCCGCCGATGGACGCCGCGCAAGACACCAAAACTAAGTACAAAAAAAACTTTTTTTCCACAGGATTCGGGGCAACTTTAGGGGTGCGCGGTATACGCAGGAGCGCGTTATACCGCGATAAATACGGTATTTGACAGGCTGGGCCTGCTAAGACTGTAGACCAGGCAGATAGACAATTAGGAATACCAGTGTACATGTGCTGTCATTTTCTGCATCTTCATTGTCCAGTCACAGGCTTGGGTGGAGAGGGGACCAACCTGTATTGCTTAACTGCAGCAGAAAAATTTAAGTCACCAACTTGGATGTGCTGTGTGGCAAGAATGTGTAAATCTCAGGACTGGATGGACAAAAATAACAATCCTTTGGTAGGTAAAACCGCTCCCATATACAACATGCATTCCAAATGCGTATTGCACATGTCTGTAATTTACAGTGTATGGACACACAGAGTAAAATATAGCTGCAGCTGTGGTGTCCAAAAGCCACAGCTGCAACATATTTTACACCAAAAAAAAAACCCCAAAGGGAAAACACTGCGCTAGATATAAATATAAATGTTATACACCATTGATGAGTGATGAATTAATAATTAGCTGCCAGTACCAAAAAAGTTGTGATACAAAAATTCCTAAAACATGTGTAATATACAGTACAGCGCTCAGAAAAAAATGTGAAGAAGATCTAAAATAAATTAAATTGATCTTGAATATAACTGTGATAATGAGTGAAAAATGAGAAATGAATCTCACAGTGACAAATTCATGTAAAAAAAAACAGTGTAAGTGACACAAAAAAAATAAAGAAAAACGTGTGAATGAAGAAAGAGTACCACTACATAAAATGGATGGAGGAACATAAGAAAAATTAGTCCTTATAAGGTTAATCAGTCCTTATGGGGTTAATTCCAAGTGAACACCCAAAGGGGCAAACTTCATCCACCAGGAAGGCACCCAGAAGTGGTAATGTAGTCTCCTTACCCTATCTGTGTGACCACGGTTACAGTGGTCCCAACAAACGTGGGGATTTTAGGTCTCCCTTCGGACCCTCTATGGAATGTCTGAGGTGGTATCTGTTGTCTCGAATAATCAGAGAAAGAGAAGAAGACCATAGCATAATACCATAAAATGTGAATTTATTAGGCCAAGTAACTATGCACTTACAAAACTGTAGAGATCTGATTGCGATATGAACAAATCCTATGGAGGCGTGGCAGCTTCTCCTGTGTGTATAGGCTCCGTGCTTCCTTGTCTAGAAAAGCGTGATGACGTCGGATTTGCAGGCCACACCTATGCGTTTCGTCACCACAGACATCGTCTGGGATTGGCTGCTGGATTCGTTTTCGAATCCAGCAGCCAATCACAGACGACGTCCGTGGTGACGAAATGCGTAGGTGTGGCTTGTAGATCCGACGGCAACATATTTTAGTCTACAGGAATTCAATAGAGAAAATGCTCACCTGTACATTTCTAAAGTCAGGTATTTAGGATTTTTCAGGTGCAGCAGTCGTCTATTAATTTAAACTAAGGGCAAGGTCTTATACAGATAGAAAATAATCCTAACCCTTTAAAATAATCCCATTCTGTGGCATTTAAGCCTTAAATGAAGACAGCTGTATTTACTAGTGCAACTTATAACACCCAAGTGAAATATATAACACCAACATGTCAAAAAAACAAGTCAAAAACAGAATCACTAAGTTGGAAAAAGGATCACCCCCTGTGTCAGTATTTTATTTAACCACTTTTTGCTATAATTACAGCCTTTAGTCTGTTGGGATATGTCTCTACTAACATTGTATTTCTAGACTTTGCAATATTTGCCCACTCTTCTTTGCAGAATTGCTCAAGTTCAGTTACATTTGATGGTGACTGTTTGTGGACTGCAGTCTTCAAGTCATTCCACACATTTTCAAATGGGTTTAAGTCTGGGCTCTGACTAGGCCATGCAAGGACATTCACCCTTTTCTCCTTCAATCACTGTGTGGTCATTTTTGCTGTGTGCTTTGGGTCATTGTCATGTTGGAAGATAAACTTTCTTTCCATCATAGGCGTGCGCAGAGGGTGTGCCAGGTGTGCCCAGGCACACCCTAATCACATCATGCAGCTCAGTACCCCCTCCTGCAGCGCTACCGGCTTCCCTCCTCTCCCGCCATCTGCTGCTGCGGGCACACACAGATGATGCTTCAGGATAAGTGGGTGAAGTAGTAATGCCCCTTACCTTTCTGAATGAACACAGTGATTGGTACCATGTAAAAATGTATAAGAAAGAACCGGGAAGGCCACACTTCAAAAATAAAAATTTGTTCCTTTTAATAAAAACTGGTCACAACATGGATGTCACAGCAAAAAAATCGGGAAAAAGGGCTAACGCGTTTCACACTCTCATACAGTGCTTATTCATAGCTGATTGGTACCATGTGTTTGAGCTTTGGGGTGCACACCCTAATACCATAGGCTGCACACACATATGCTTCCCATTGACAACTTTCTGCAGTAGTTTTTCCTCAAGAATTTGATGGTATTTTTCCCCATCATTCTTCTCTTTCCTGACAACTTCTCCAGTCCCTGCTGCAGAGAAACGCCCCCATAACAGGACATTTCCACCCCCCCCATAACAGGACATTACCACCCCCCCCCCCATAATAGGATATTACCACCTCCCCCTCCCCCCCATAACAGGATATTACCACCTCCATGCATTACTGTAGGAATGATGTTATTTGGATGGTGAGCTTTATTGGATTTCTGCCAGACATATTGTTTGGTGTTCAGGCCAAATCCTTCAATTTTAGTCTCACCTGATCTTTTCCATGTGACATTGTATCAGAATCTTCAAGGTGCATTTTAAGTGGTCAGATGAAACTAAAATTGAACAAGTATATATTTCTTTATTTTTTGTGTAAATATGTGGTACCTTGCTGATGGTTTTTGAATGAATACTTTTGAATATCAGAGTACCCATAAAATGAATGCAGAGGAGGTCTTTTGATTACGCAGCCTCAGAAACCACTAAAATTAGAGGCATTTTTATGAGACTGAAACATTTCTCGATTGCAGAAATGCACCAGTGTTTATTCATGCGTAGTTCTCAAAACCTAATAATCTATGTTTTGAAAAATATACTCCTATGCATGGGCAAGTGCCAACACTTATGCACACATATAGCCAGATTCAGAGAGGTTTACGCCGGCGTATCAGTAGATACGCCGTCGAAACTCTGAATCTGCATCGTCGTACATTTAAGTGTATTCTCAAATTGAGATACACTTAAATCTAGCTAAGATACGACGGCGCCGTCGTATCTTAGCTGTCTATTTAGGCCGGCCGCTAGGGGCGTGTACGCTGATTTATGCCTAGAATGCGTAAATCAGCGAGATACGCCTATTCACGAACATACGCTTGCCCATCGCAGTAAAGATACGCCTTTTACGTAAGGCGTTTTCAGGCGTAAAGTTAGTCCAACAAAAAGCTGGCCTAGCCAATGTTAAGTATGGACGTCGGTCCAGCGTCGAATTTTGAAATTTTTACGTCGTTTGCATGAGTCGTCTGTGAATGGGGCTGGGCGTCATTTACGTTGACGTCGAAACCAATAAGTCTTTGCGGCGTAATTTGGACCATGCGCACTGGGATATGTCTACGGACGGCGCATGAGCCGTTCGTAAAAAACGTCAATCACGTCGGGTCACGATTCATTAGCATAAAACACGCCCACCGCTTCACAATTTGAATTAGGCGTGCTTAGGCCAGCACATTTACGCTACGCCGCCGTAACTTAGGACGCAAGTGCTTTGTGAATACAGCACTTGCCTCTCTAACTTAATACGCTACGCCTGCCTAACGTTAGGCTCACATACCTGAATCTGGCTAATAGACATGCATGGCATTTTCTGTAATGCATTCCAGGGGGATAAACATGCTACAGCCATGGCTCCTGGACGCCATTTTATTCTGTATTCCCATATTCTGTAAATAACAGCTGTGTGCAAGAGCCGTAACTGTTTTCCTGGAGTTTGGCTTAAAAAAAAAGAGCTGCTTATAAAAAATCTGGGCACACATTTTGTCTGCTGCAACTTTGATCCTGGCGTTCATCTTGTGAACCTTTCTGCTTCGCTGACTATATTTCTATAATTCCAGTATCCTCGTCTGCTGAATTTTTCCTGAACCCTGAACAATGTGTTCCTTGGCCTCAGGTCAGCACCAACTTTTCTTTTTCAGGAACTTTGTAAAAAGAAAAATTGACTCAGAAAGTAGAAGCACGGATTTTTTTTTGTTTTTAGCACTGCTAAGACCCGTTCACACTGCTGGCCAGGGGGCAATGAAAACGATGGTTGATCTGCAGTTTTTCTGCCTCCCAGACTGCCCACCTATATAAAGACATGTAGCCGTTCAGGGCTGTACACATGCCACAACCGTGATGCTTTGTTTTGTAGCCATGCCAAAAATGAAATCCATTATCATGTTCAGTAGACAATACCACCACCAAACACAACCCATTTAAGTAAAAGGGGCCGCGACGCAACTGCCCTGCAACCACGCAATGCATGTGGTTGAGGCATGGTAGTTTGACATTTGAGGGTTAAAATAGGCAGCGAGGAGTTGACATATCGCCTCTAAGATGCCAACCACCCTCTGAGCTGGATTTCTGCTTTCATTGACTAATTGAGTGACTGAGTTTACTTGTGGCTGGAGTTGCCCTTTAAAGCTGAACTTCCGGCAGATATAAAGAAAAATAATGTACCGTATTTATTGGCGTATACCGCGCACTTTTTTGCCCTGAAAATCAGGGCAAAATCGTGGGTGCGCGGTATACGACGATACCCGCTTTCCCGCGCCGAGTTTAAATACTGTGCCGGCATATACCGAGCGCAGTACACTCGTGTATAGTCGGGCAGGCTCGGCTCCTCTCGCGCTCACGTCCTGGACGTACAGGATGGACGCCGATGGACGCCGCGCAAGACACCAAAACTGTAAGTACTAAAATCTTTTTTTACAGGAATGTCGGGTCCACTTTAGGGGTGCGCGCTATACGCCGGAGCGCGCAATACCCCGATAAATACAGTACTTTTAGGTATTACTGATATAAGTATGTGATTGTTTATATTGGCTGCCTGTAGTCCTTTGTAGATTAACACTAAGACAGAGAAAAGGCTGGAGATGGAAACCTGACCAAGCCGTATTGCTTACCTCTAGTGCAGAGCTCTTCAGATTTTCTTTTTGTTTTTGATCCTGCAAGGTAAAGCCATGATGAGCTAGTATGCATCGCATACTAGCACATTATGTTAAACTTACCTTAAAGTGGATGTAAAGCCACTCTCATCCTTTCTAAACTACTGATATAGTGCTGATCTATAAGGATATAGATGCCTCCTGCATGTATCCTTACCTGTCGAATGTCTCCATTCTGTCTGTTATAAGAACTGAAAAACTGCAGATTCTGTAGGTGGATCTGTTGTCTGGAGCTCGGTGGGTGGAGTCGTGATGTCAGTAGACTCCCCGCCCACCTCTACACTCCCCTTGTCAACATGCATTTTCTCCTGTGTATTCCTTACACTAAATTCTGCTATGATCACTAACATCCAGTCAAAATCCAGAAAAGTAACCACATGACTTCAGAAAAGGAGTGGGGGTGGGAATTAAAAAATAATGCCTATCTCAGGCTAGTGCATGAGATATGTAAATAACCTGTCATTCACAGCAAGGGGGAAGAACGGACAAAAGGTTTTCTCCTGTTTGTCCGTTTATCTCACTGAAAAAAGAGAAGAGGATTGCTCAGAGCTGGATTAACTCTTTGTGGCAAGACTGGGCACAGATGATAGGAAATCTTATACTCTACATTGTGACAGCAAAAAAAAAAAAAATCGGGTTCACGTCCACTTTAAATGAAATCTTCCAGTGCTCGCTGTCACCACTGCAGGTGTTCCCATCTTCAACTGGTCTTCCTTCCAGGTTCACCGCTGTGTGACTGGCCAAAGCCGCAAGGTCGTCACTCCTGCACAAGGACCCAGGTGGTTGCTCCTCTGGAGCGCATGCGCCGGTGATGTCACCGGCTGCATGTACAATAAATACCTCCCAAATGATACACGTTTTGGAGATATTTACACTACCTATAGGTAAGCCTTATTATAGGTTTATCTATAGATAAAGGTCAGAGATGGGAGTTTACTCCCACTTTAGCTTAGAACGAAGCCCTCCAGCGGCACGCTGTTACCGCTGAAGGCGCTTCCATGTTCACCAGGTCTTCCTTCCGGGTTCATGGACTCTGGCTGTGTGAGTGGCCACCATTCACAGCACACGACTGGCATGGTATGTGCACGTTAAGAGATATTTACTGTACTCATAGGTAAGACTTACCTATAAGTAAAAGTCATGCATGGGAGTTTACTCCTACTTTAAGGCCTGGTTCACACTGCTGCGAATTCTATTGTGAATTTGAGCCGTTGCGATTTCTCAAATTCGCAAGTCATTTAAATGACATAGTTTAACATTAGTGTCGTTCACATCAATGCGTTGCGAATATAAGCTGCGGGAAAAGGGTCCTGTGCGAGTTTGATCCATGTGCAATGCGAATTCAGCTCTATAAACTGGCATTCCCTGAAATCGCAGTGGCGAATTGCGGCAAGATCGAGGCAAATTTGCTGCAAAAATGCAACTGCGAAATCGTGGTAAAATCACATGATTTTGAATTCGCAGCAGTGTGAACCTAGCCTAAAGGGGCCAGAGTATAGCCAATGGAAGTAGAAAATGTGACAGAAATGTATAATTGGACTTTAAAGGGGTTGTAAATGTACAAGTAGCGCCTGGTTACTTTAAGTACCGGTGCTGTTTAAATTTAGAGGGACATCAGAGTGTAGTTAAACTCTGATCCAAATTGTTATGTGCAAAACAGGGTCTCTGTCTCAGCTTGGCTGTACTGTGGGCTCATTCTGTTGTGCTGGGGTGTCTTTCCCACCCCTGTGCAGTAGGTGGCAGCAGTGGAGTCAAGGTTTGGGTGCTTTTCCCCAGCAGCCAATCAGGAGGGTTGAGCCTTGCTGTGCATGCTGAAGGAGGGTATTTATGGGGCAGACGCCATTGGTTCTGGGTTCTCCTTCGTCCAGTGTGGCACCCACCTTTAGGGTGGCCACATCACGGCGCCCTGGCGCTATGGCCTACCTGGCCGGGGTGTACGTGCCACGTGGTGTTCCTGGTTCCGGGGCCATGTTGGCCTGGAACATCTGAGCAGCAACGGGGACCCAGTGAGCGACTGGGTTCCCACTTTTGAGGATCCCAAGCTGTATTGCTGTTCGGTGGGGAGTCCGTCTGAGGAGCGCCATTGAGAGGCTGAGGATCCAAAATGGCCTTGACAAACCACCGGGGATCAAGGTAGCCGGACACTGAAGGATTGATCACCTGTCAGTCGGTACCTGGGCGACAAGTTGAAGGAGATCCAGGCGTAATTCACTTGAGGAGGATTATCTCTGTAACTACAATCAGAGAGGGCCTGTGGCCAGTGGCGTATCTAGGGTATGGCAGCCATGGCAAATGCCATGGGCACCATGGGGAGGGCATGAAAAAAAAAAACACCCGTCCTCCCGCCGCCGCCTCCCGCACTAATGTAGCTCCCGGCGCCACGCCCACCCTGCTGAAGCGCAACGCAGGCACAGCAATTGCTAATATTTCTCCTTCTGCCTGGGGAGGGGAGTGACAGGTGCACCCAAGATGACCAATGACTGGCCAGACCGGATCCACATAGGGTAGTGGCTGCATTTGATGGGCACAGTGGCTGCAATTGATGTTTTTTTTTTTCAGTTTGTTTGCGCCCCCCAAAAAATTTCAGCACCAGCCGCCAGTGGTCCCCAGTGTCCCTCTCTGTCCCCGCCATGTCCCTGGTTATCTGAAAGATGGGTTTCAAATGTTTTGACAAGGGCGCAGTTTCAGTGCTTGCCATGGGCGCCATTTTCACTAGATACGCCTCTGCCTGTGGCAGAGGTGTCTCCCTGACATTCACCAAGGAGGGTCTGTGGCAGAGACTTTTCCCCAAATTCAAGTTCACTAAGGAGGGTCTGTGGCAGAGACTTTTCCCCAAATTCAAGTTCACTAAGGAGGGTCTGTGGCAGAGACTTTATCCTACAAAGGTTCGAGCGATACTCTGGCTGCCAGGTCAGTGAGAGAGGCCTGTCCGGGTACGCTAATTCCACTCAAGCAGGAGTGGTGCAGAGAAGTGTTACGTTTGGGAGCAGGATTGTTTCCCTATCACTACACCTGAATTTGTTATTCTCCTTTCTTCCTTCAACTTTATTTTCCTCACCACAAGTTTTATTGTTTTTACCCGGCTGGGTAATAAAGAGCACAGCAAAGAGCACCTGTTGCGGGCATTACTTTACTTCTACTAAATGCATCATGCACCCCTAGGAATTCGGAAGAGCCACGAGGTAAATGTGCCACCCAAAACAACCAGCAGCTCCTCCGGGGGTAGTGCTACATACAATTTTTCCTAAATAGCGAGGCTTTCTCCCTGGTGTGGAGTGTCGTGCTCGCCCCCCTCCCTTGGACTACATGAGAGTCAGGACGCCCACTAACACACAGCTCCTTTCTCTATCTGCAACGTAGAGAGCGTCCTGACTCTCCTGTAGTCCAAGGGAGGGGGCGAGCACGACACTCCACAACAGGGAGAAAGCCTCGCATTACTGTGTGGAGTTACAGACAGAAGAACAGGAAGTGAGGATTTCTCAGAAGAAATAAGGACATTTAAAAGCAAAATGGAAGGATGAGGTAAGTGAAAGAGGACTGCACTGAGGTAAAGGAAGCTATTTAGGGAAAAAAATTGTACCTTTACAACCCTTTTAAATATGCACCTCAGGAATTATTAATTGACCACAAAAAAGCATATTGTCAGCTAAAACATCCACTTTTATTGTATATAAATCATTAAAATAAAAAATAAAGATTTTATTTTAACTACAGCACCACTGTTTCAAAAACTGAAAGTAACCTGAAACATTATGTCCCATTCATATGTAGAGGTGCTGAATATATTTTTTTTACACACGGTACCTTCGTCCCATCGATTTAAAATATGTATTTGGGAGGAGGCTGGGATTTGGACTTTGATGGTACCATATATCAACTGATTACAAGTCAAAATTAGAAAAGTTTAAAGAAGGTTTTATTACAAAAAACATATACATAATTTACATATTCATAGAATAAACTTCTTTAGTCATAACAACTATAAAGTGCCTAAAAAACATTCTGTCATTAACCACTTCCCGACGGCCGTACGACTTTGTACGGCCGCAGGGTGGCTCTACATCTCTGGGAGGCCGTGTTTTTACGGCCTGCGCGCGCAGCCAGCGGCGCGGGCGCGTCCGGCGGAGGCGCGCGCGCGCTCGCCGCATCGCTGAGATGCCGATGCGAGTGCCTGGCGGCCGCGATGTCCGCCAGGGACTCGCGATCGGCGGCTACAGGGACAAGACGTGGAGCTCTGTGTGTAAACACAGAGCTCCACGTCCTGTCAGGGGAGAGAGGAGACGGATCTGTGTCCCTTGTACATAGGGACACAGCATCGGTCACCTCCCCCAGTCACCCCCCTTCCCCCACAGTTAGTAACACAATTCAGGGTACACATTAACCCCTTCCTCACCCCCTAGTGTTAACCCCTTCAATGCCAGTCACATTTATACAGTAATTAGTGCATATTTATTGCACTGATCGCTGTATAAATGTGAATGGCGCCAAAAATGTGTCAAAAGTGTCCGATGTCTCCACCATAATGTCGCAGTCACGAAAAAAAATGCTGATCGCCGCCATTAGTAGTAAAAAAAATTAATAAAAAATAATAATTCTGTCCCCTATTTTGTAAGCGCAATAACTTTTGCGCAAACCAGATGCTTCTTGCGAATTTTTTTTTTTTTTTTTTTTTAATTGGCCAATTTATTATAGTAACAAGTAAAAAATATTGTTTTTTTTCCAAAATTGTCGCTCTATTTTTGTTTATAGCGCAAAAAATAAAAACCGCAGAGGTGATCAAATACCACCAAAATAAAGCTCTATTTGTGGGGAAAAAAGGACGTCAATTTTGTTTGGGAGCCACGTTGCATGACCGCGCAATTGTCAGTTAAAGCGACGCAGTGCTGTAAGCTGAAATTTCACCTGGTCAGGAAGGGGTATATGTGCCCAGTAAGGAAGTGGTTAAAGATAGAGGGCCAGATTCACAGTCAGCGGCGTATGTTTGAGCGGGCGTAGCGCATCTCATATGCGCTACGCCGACATAACAGAGAGGCAAGAGCAGTATTCACAAAGTACTTGCTCCCTAAGTTACGGCGGCGTAGTGTAAATGGGCTGGCGTAAGCCCGCCTAATTCAAATTTGGAAGGTAGTGGGCGTGTTGTATTATAATTAACCGTGACCCCATGTAAATGAATGGCCGAATGGCGCATGCGTGCGCATGCGCGTGCATGCGTGTGCATGTTCAGAATCACGTCGCATATACTCCCTAAGAAACGACGGCTCAATGCGTACGACGTGAACGTAACCTACGCCCAGCCCAATTCACGTACGACTTACGTTCCCGCGCCCATACCTTAACATGACTTACCCCTGCTTTTGGTGGGATAACTTTACGACGGACGTACGCCTTACGTAAACGACGTAGCTTACTGGGATGGGCGTAAGTACGTTCGTGAATCAGCGTATCTAGCTCATTTACATATTCGACGCGTAAATCAACGGAAGCACCCCTAGCGGCCAGCGTAAATATGCACCCAAGATACGACGGCGTAATGAGACTTACGTCGGTCGGATCAAGCAGAAATTCAGGCGTATCTGGTTTCCTGAAAACAGCGCATAGATACGACGGCGCATACTACAACTTACGCGGCGTATCAACAGATACGTCAACGTAAGTTGTCTGTGAATCCGGCCCAGAATGTCAACATCATCGAATTTATATTGAGAAGAGCTCGACATGTTTCGCGGTTTCTTATATCGCCCGCTTCTTCGAGAGCATCACTCGTACATACAATTTGTCAGATGATGTATAAAAGGTTGTCATGAGACTATGAATAAAGAAAAACAACATTAACAAAAATATTACAATGTGAATACAATCATAACATATCAGATAAAATAGGAGAGGCGTTCATCCCACAAAACCCCCCCTAGAAAAAGGACCACCCATGAAAGTCTCACCATGGGGAGCGGTGACCAAGGTTCCTGATAGGTCGGGGTGAATTGCCAACCCACCCCGGAGGACATATGAAATCCTGAGACAGTATCCATTCACATTATGTCCCATTCAGTCTAGGTGGTTTGTGGATTATCCACTTATTCAGGACTAAGGGCATACTTTCTATATGCCCAGGGCCGTCTTTACCGCAGGGCAAATGGGGCAGGTGCCCTGGGCCCTGTCACTGTTGGGGGCCCAAAGCAACCCCCTTTTTTTGAAAAAAAAAATAATTTTTTTTTTTTTTTTTTCGGGGTCCGGAGGCCCCCAGGGCCCCAGATGGCAACCCCCCCCTTTTTTTTTTTTTTTTTATTAAAACTGACAATTTTTTTATATATTTTTATTTTATTTTTTATTAAAGGGCCAATTTTTTTTTTAGAGGTCTGGGGGTCCCCAGGGGCCCATAGTTCCCCAGGGCCCCGGATGACAACCCCCCTTTTTTTATAAAAAAATCTATATATATGTTTATTATTATAGGACCCAGGGGTCCCCAGGGCCCCGGATGGCAACCCCCCTTATTTTTTATAAAAAACATTTTTTTTATATATTTTATTTCTTTTTTTTCTTTATATATATATATATATATATATATATATATATATATATATATATATATATATATATATATATATATATATATATATATATATATATATATATATTATTTTTTATTAAAGGGCTCAGAGTTCCCCAGGGCCCCATGTGGCAAACACCCTTTATTTTTTTTATAAATGTTTATTTTTTTATTTTTGTTTATATATTTTTTTATTTATTTAAGGGCCCCCCCTTTTTTTTTTATAAATGTTTCTTTATATATATTTTTTATTAAAGGGCCCAGAGGTCCCGGATGGCAACCCCCTTTTTTTTGTAATTTATTTTTATTAAAAAAAAAATATTAAAGGGCCCAGAGGTCCCCAGGGCACCAGATGGCAACCCCCTTTTTAAAATATATTTTTTATATATATTTTTTATTTCTTTTTTTCTTTTTAAAGGGCCCAGAGGTCCCCAGGGCCCCGGATGGCTACACCCCTTTTTTATATATATTTTTCTTTATTTCTTTCTTTATTTCTTTTTTTGTAAATGGCCCCCCGCTTCAAAATTTGCGGCAGCCCCCCCCCTGCTTTATTAATTTCAGGCGGCAGCACCCCCCATCCCGGTTCTCTGCTCCAGGGGGCCCATGCCTGAAGCTGTGTAAGTGGCCTCATAATTCCTGATGGCGGCCCTGCCTCCCGTTAAGCCCCTGTGCTGCCCACAAATCAGGCTGAAAATCATCAGCGGCACGCAGCCAGTGACAGTACTGCTTCCCTTCCCAGTGTTTTAAAATGTACAGCACCCCTGGCTTCCCTTTAGATGCGCACTTCTCCCTTCCTGCCACTGGGTGCTGCTTGCATATAAAAGTGAATTAGAATGTGATTTTATAACATCCCCAGTTTGCTCTTCCTGAGGCTGACTTCTTCATGTCCTGCTCCTCAAGGTATGTCACTGTTTGCTAATCTATATTGTAAATTGAAATTCGTCTGTCCATTCTGCTTTAGCACCATGGGACCCCATGCCATGCCATGTGTAAAATAGAGGAACTTTTTAAATAACAGACCAGACCTGCAGTCCAGGCTGAGTAAAGCCTCAGAGCAGATGACATTACTGTCTGTATTTAACTGCTTGGTGGGCATATTTTGGGCCTGGCTGGTTCACATGTATGTGTTTTGGCGGCCCACATTTGCGCAGGCACAGCAGCCCATTCATTGAATGGGCCGCCATGCCTGCGTTTCCTGCAAAGAAAAGCGCATGCCTCATGTAATAGGCTGCGCACACGGCACGCCTATGCCCATCAAGCACTGAAATACAGCACTGTCTGTCCATTCTGCTGTCTGCTGTGACTTATCTGCAGTTCCCGCACTGTCAAACTTGCTGCATTTTTAGATGTTTAGGTCACGCTTTTAAAAACACAGTGCGTTTGTGTGTGCAAGAACTGCAGGTAAGTAGCATGGTGCAAAAGCAGAATGGATTTCAAGGCAACTGTATTTTTAAAATGCTGAATGCACCTTTTTCTGCAGGAAACAAAGGCATGGCAGCCCATTCAAATCAATGGGCTGCTGTACCTGCACAAATGAGGACCGCCAAAACATACATGTGAACCAGCCAGGCCCAAAATAAGCTGGAGGGGGGCCCAAAAAAAATGTTTGCCCAGGGCCCAAACCATATTAAAGACGGCCCTGTATATGCCCTTATGGAAATATTATGATATGCTTTAATTTATGACTCCATATATGTTAGAAAAAAATGTAGTTGCGCTAATTAGTAAAAGTAAAAAAAATATATAAATAAAAACAATACATATAAATGTGTCAATGTCCAATTGAGTGAACCACAAATAGGGTAGAATCAATCTGAAACCACATAGGTAATTGAAAGTCCTATTCAGGCCCGTCACTACAGGACAGGCAAAACAAACAATTGCTTGGGGCCCCGAGCTGGCCTGGGGCCCCCAACTTCCCCTTCCCAGGATGTAGCCAAGCTCCTCTTCCTTCCACCTGGAGTCCTGTCAGTCTGGCCGGGTACCGCATGTGGTACAGGAGATTCAGTTTCCTGTTCCTGGCCGGACTGACAGGAAGTGCACTATCTGATAGGGGATTGGGGAAGAGGCAGGGGGAAGAGGAGCTTGGCCACGCTACAGCGGCAGCCTACAGGGAAGAAGGGGAGGTAAGAATAGAAAAAAAATTTAGTGTAGCGACAATGTAGGCTTTGCATGCGGGGGGGGATGCTTGGGGGACCCCCATTTTGCTTGGGGCCCCCAAATTTCTTCAAACGGCCCTGGTCCTATTGGCAGGTTATCCAGACAGAAGGTGCAATAGAAATATTCCGCTTGTGAATCAAAACACTAATAGACCACCACCGACAGGAATCACCATAAGGGATGCAGGCTTACCAGAAGGCAAGCATAACCAGCTTGCGGCTGTAAACCCCAGCCTGGGCCTTTGTAAAGGGACTGCAACATATATCGGTACACTTTGGATCCTACAGGTAAGCGTTGTTGATAGCAGGGACCCGGGAAAAAAACAAGGCTCACAATGGTGAAGTACCGTAGGATCAAGGTATATTTAATAAATAAAAAAACACAGATTTATACGTAGCTTATAAGAAAAAAGCTTGTACAACCGGGCGTAGAGGGATTCCTCAGATTGACATCAGAACCACATCTGATCCATTGATAAGAATAAGATCTAGCAAATAGCCAAAGTATGAAAAGAACCAGGACCAGGAAAACGGGGTTCAAAGCCACAATGGGAAATATATCCAAGCTGGGCAGCCAGAGTGTACCATCCGTAATGAAAAAAAACGTTATAGGTTAGAACCACGCGGATAGGAGGATGTCATATGTCCCGGGGGATAGCCTGTGCTATACATATAGAACAGGCATGAATATGCTGTCTGACAAGAACCCCTGCATCATAAGAGTGGCTGAACAGACTTTCATATATTTTAGTAGATGCAACAGCTCACATGTACAGGCATACCCCGCTTTAAGTACACTCACTTTACATACACTCGCGAGTAAGGACATACCTGCGAGTGTATGTAAAGTGCCTTACAAGTACTGTACGAACATTTTGCAGCCACAGTAGAAGGAGCTGAAGCTCAGAGAGCATAGCCCGCCCTGTTCCAGAGTGCCCCTGATACCCCCACTACAGCCCCTGAGACCTCAACTACAGCTCTTGACACCCCCACTACAGTCCCTGACCCCCCACTACACCCTAGAAATGAAAAAAGGTATTGTTTCACTTTAAGTACATTTTCGTTTTACATACATGCTCTGGTCCCGTTGTGTACTTAAAAGTGGGGTATGCCTGTATGTGATTCCACCGTGTAGCTGGTTGCCTGGACAATATGTACAACACATACAAATATCTTAGGGGAAAGATAAAGTATATATATATATATATATATATATATATATATATATATATATATATATATCATACATGTTTGAACTGCAGAAGCAAAGCACCTATGGGGAAACAGAGCTGAGTTTTGTTACCATCTTACAGACCTTATTCTTAAGTAGTTAATTTACAGACAGTAAATTAATGATTAATTGGCTGTGGCTCTCCTGTGAATACAAGTCTGTTAGTATTATTAGATTACTATTGAGTGAGCCAAGGCACAGTGGGTAAGGATTTTTCCTCGAACGCACACAGAGACCTGTGTACCAAGTCTTCATGCTCGAGAAGACAGTGTATTGACCAGACTGAAGAAAGGCAGGCAACGGAAATATCATTTTACCTCTGTGGATATTGGATGTTTACGGCATTTCTTTTTTTCCAGTTGGGGTAATAAATGCCCAGATTAAAGCCTTGATTAAAGAATCATTTATCATTTATAACGAAATGCCAGTTAATTACAATTTCCAGCAAGGTAATCAAAGTTAGGCATTTTTATCTAGTTTATTTTTGTGCTGATTTCATAAAGTATTGTATGTTGGCACCAGCATTTTGGTTGCTCACCTACAGTATTACATAAGCTTAGTATACCTTTGGCACAAACATAAAGTTATGTTACAGTGCCAGTGAAAATATTTACTGCCTTGTAAGTTTTCATGTTGTTTTATGTCCAGGCATTACCTAAGTTCACCCCCAAACCTCCCTTTCCCCTTCCCTCTACACTGGAGCATAATCCAGCATTATTTATTTTATTTTACTTTGTTCCTATAGTCAATACAAGTTTTTTTTCCTGTGATATCACCACCAGGCTTATACAATTGTTTTGCAGGGATAGCATCCGGCAGCTTAGTTCCTACTGTCATCCACCAGAACTACATCTCCCTGGAGCCCTTTCCCTACACCTGGTGTGTGTGCAAGCTCTTGTCAAAGCAGCAACATTGTTTTGCGTAAAAAATATTTTTCCACAAAAGAAAAAGCTGCTCTTTACTTCCTCTTTACTTCCTCTTTTTTCCCCTTCAAAGTAAACGCATAATGGGCTGTACTTACCTGTAAACGAAGCCTGCGATGTCCGCGATGTCCCTGCTGGTGGCCGCATCCATCTTCAGCCCTCTTCCTTCCGGGGCTGTGGACTCCGGCTCTGTGACTGGCCGGAGTTCTGTGACATAGCTACCACACGCAAGCGTGGGAGTTAACGGTCACGGCACAAGCCCCTTAGAAATAGCACGATTGTGCCCTTTCTTCAGTGCACAAGCGTATATGCTAAATTTTCAGTACCTACAGGTAAGCGTTATTATAAGCCAGGGGTCTCCATACTTTTCAAGCAAAGGGCCAGTTTACGGTCTTTCAGACTTCAGGGGGGCCGGATTCTTACCAGTCAGGGTAGAAAATGCCCAGGGCCGAGCATCAGTGAGAATAATCATGGCCCCAGTGTTGGTGGGCAGTAGGAGGAGGAATAGTTCTCTATCATTGCTATTAGTCTAAGAAATGTTGTCCCATTGTTGGTGCCATTGGGAGAAATAATAACTCAAATAATTACTCATACATACAATTTGTCAGATGATGTATAAAAGGTTGTCATGAGACTATGAATAAATACAGTGTAGACACTAAGTGTAGCGCCCCCTTGCTTTCAGCATGGGCACCACGCCTAAAATTAGTGGGAAGGGAGAGTTACTTTGCTCCCTTCCAGTGTTTGTTTAAATTTGGGACCTCTGTCATTCTGGAAATGTCCACTGGGTCAGTCTGCGGTCAGGGAGTGCAATGCCACCCCTGGCTGGCAGCTGGCACCAGAGGGGTTCTAGCATAGCAGATCTTCTCTCAGCAGCCAAATAGAGGATGTTTTCCCTCGCAGGGCATGCTGGGGGAGGGTATATCTGGGACAGAGGTCATGTGTTAAGGGGCCTTTTTCGCAGGGGTCCCCGTTCCAGGTGCGGTACCCACCTTCAGGGTACGCACATCCATAGACCCCGCCGGCATGGCCCACCTGGCCAGAGCTGAACTCTGCAGCGAACCTCATCCTGATGAGAGAAGGGACCTCAGCGTTCCACTGGGTTCCAAGGCCTATTGACAGAATCCCAGCTTTGGATTTGGTGTCCGGACCACTGACAGGTATGCTTGCTGTCATCCGGGGACCATTCATAGAAAAGTCTACTGAGAGGATTCTCTTTCCTTATTCACTCAAGTCCTCTATTTAAATTGGCCCGTGGCAGGGGCCCTAGAGACAGGTCTGTGTGAGAGACCTGTTCCTCCCAGTATCATCCTAAGTGACACTCCGGCTGCCAGGCCTATTATAGGGGTCTGTCCGGGGGCACTTCACCCACTCCGAGTAGAGTGGCAACGTGTAACCAAATTGGTTTAATGCAGAGCAGTGTATTGCTCAGTTCTATATCCAGGCCTGATACCGCATGGTTCTCTTTCTTCCTTCATCAACTTTGATCTCCCCAAATTGTGTTGATGTTGGCCGTGTTTGGCCTGGGCAATAAAGTATTGAAACTCTTTATTTTTTTTTTTTTTTCACAATCAAGGTTTATTGAAGCGAAAGTATGGTTGTACAAAGAGTAGGATATAACAACATACTTATATAGCATAAACATTCGTATACATTTGGGATTGATATATAGATGAACATATATCCGTTATGGAAGGTTAGATAAACATATTTGGTATGGTAGAAAGGAAAAGAAAGAGAGAAAGAGAAAAAGAAAAAGAGATGGTGGAGGGGTGGGGGAGGGGGGGGGGGAAGGGAAGGAGGTTAAGGGAGGGAGAGGGAGAGGGAAGGGGCGGGGGGTGGGGGTTTGGTCCGGAGGAGGGAAGAACGGCAATTTGTCTGGAGGGTGTAGACAGAAGGCATGAGAGGAGTATCATTAGACAACATCATGAGGAAGTAGCCAGCTTTGTGAGGGATACAAATCGTAAAAGTAAAAATATATGGTTATTGAGTGTTAGGCCCACGTAATGGTAAATCAGTGAGAAGAAAGGGATTCATATTCTTTTGAGAGAGTGAATGCAACCCAAGGCGACCAATTTTCAATGAAGGTTGAGCTATGTTCATTTCTCATTGCAACTAGGTCCTCCATTTTGTAAATGTAGCTTACCCTGTCCAACCAATCTCTGACCCCTGGGGCCCTGTCTGTTTTCCAGAACAGGGGAATCAATGACTTTGCCGCTGTGAGCAGGTGCCTTGTTAATGATTTTTTATACCTTCGTATAGATACAGAATTGATATGGAGTAGGCAGGCTGCAGCATCCAAGATGATTGTAGTTTCAGTTATGTGCTTGATCCAGGTTGAAACTTCTTCCCAGAAAGTGCGGATTTGGGGGCATTCCCACCAGATATGCAGAAATGTGCCTAAGTTTGATTTACAGCGCCAGCAGGTGTCAGAGATCGTTGGTGACCATTTGTGGGCTTTCACAGGGGTAACATACCATTGCGTGAGAACTTTATAAGAAGTTTCCTGGTGTTTGGTACTTAGTGAACATTTATGTGCAAATATGCAAGCTCTTTCCCATTGGTGTTCGTTAAATTGTCGGCCTAAGTCACCCTCCCATCTCTCCTTGTGTTTGTTAGCCTCTGCGGAGTCATGTGCGACTAGCCATTTATATGCCAGGGAGGTGGTTTTGAGTACTGGAGACCTCCTACGGCAGATGTCTTCCATGGGAGTCAGGTTTTGAAAGAAGGAGGTTTTGTGTTTACTGTTTACTAGTAAATCCTTAAGTTGTAGGTAGAACCAGGGGTTTATGCTTGTATCACCGAATTCGGTCTTAAGAGATGTCAGGGTTTTGACCACATTGCCAGACATACAATGTGTGACCAGGAATTTTTTGGAGGGTTTAGGGAGTGGTAGGGACTTTTGGTTCTGCCCCGGGGGGAAATCTGGGTTTCCAGTGATCGGTGTCAGAGGGCCTGGAATTGTGGCTAGATTATAGGGTCCAGCTAATTTATGCCATATTTTTAACGTGTTGGCTATGAGTGGGTTGGTGGAATTTTTAGAGGATTTGGAATGAAGGGTCCAAGGGTAGTAAAGAAGGGAGCGTGAGGAGTAGGATAATTCCAGTTGTACCCAGTCCTTATTAGGGCCATTACAGTGCCAATCTATTATCCTTGTAATGTGGGAGGCATAGTGATATTTTTTGTAATCTGGTAGGCCCAGGCCACCTCTGTTTTTGGGAAGTTTGAGAATTTTCATTGAGATTCTGGATTTTTTATGGGACCAGAGGAATCCCCTTTGAACCGATTGGAGTTTGGAGAAAAAGGAGTTCGGTATGTGGACTGGGAGGGCGTTGAAAAGATATAATAGTCTCGGGAGAACTACCATCTTTAAGACGGCGGCCCTACCGAACCAGGAGAAAAATCCGGAGTTCCATCTCCTGAGGTCACCGGAGATCGAGCTCAGCAAGGGGACGAAGTTAGTTTGAAATAGGGAGCTCAGTTCAGGGGTGAGTCTGATTCCTAGGTACTTCAGGGATTCTTTTTCCCATTTGAATTTAAAATTCTCCTTAAGTAGTTTAAGTTTATCAGGTGGAAGGGTAAGGTTGAGCGCTTCAGATTTGGTCGGGTTGATTTTGAAGTTTGATATGAAACCAAATATTTTAAATATTTTAGATAAATTGGGCATGGAAATGTGTGGTTGGGTAATGAAAAATAAAAGGTCATCGGCGTAGGCCGCTAGTTTGAATTCCCTATCTTTAACCGTAAAACCCCTGATGTCTGGGGATAGGTTTATGGTCCTGATGAGTGGCTCTAGTGACAAAATAAAAAGTAAAGGGGACAGGGGGCAGCCCTGTCGGGTGCCATTGCGGATGTTAATAGGATCAGATAAGGTGGAATTGACCTTGATCCGTGCAGTCGGGTTTTGATAGAGGGCCTTAATCCAACCCGTAATGTTTCCCCTAAGACCAATGTGGGAACACACTGCAAAAAGGTAGTCCCATGATATCCTATCGAAGGCCTTCTCCGCGTCTGTGGACAGGAGAAGGCCCTCGATTTTTGAGATGTTAGCATGATGGACTAGGTTCAGTGACTTGGTTATGTTGTCCCTGGCCTCCCTACCAGGCATAAAGCCCACCTGCTCAGGGCCAATGATTTTTGATAGGAGAGGTTTGATTCTATTTGCTAGAATTTTTGCCAGGATTTTTATATCCAGATTTAGGAGGGAGATGGGCCTGTAATTTGCGTAATCTGTGTGGTCTTTATCCGGCTTTGGGACTACGGCAATGTGGGCTGAAAGTAAGGAGTTGGAGTCATGTGGTTGTTGTGCTAAGTGGTTAAGGGCTTTAAGCAGTGGGTCAGTGAGGATAAGGGAGAATGTTTTGTAGTATTGAGACGTGTAACCGTCAGGGCCTGGGCTTTTCCCTGCTTTCAGTTCTTTAATTGTCGTTTGGACTTCAGTAGCTGTGATGGGCTTGTTTAAGATGGAGACCTCCTACGGAGGAAGTGACGGGAGTTTGCTATCTGTCAGAAATTTAAGAATCATTTCTTCTTTGGAGGAGTGTATGTAATGTGGTTTGTGTTGTGGAGGAAGGTCATATAAGCCTGCGTAGAAGTCATGGAAAATTGAAGCTATTTTCTCAGAGGAGTGTTCCAGGGTGCCTGAGCTATTTCGAATTGAGTAGATTTGGTTTGCTAAAGTAGCATCTCTAAGGGCCCTAGCGAGTTGTTTCCCTCCTTTGTCACCTTTTTCATAAAATATATTCCTTTTGAAAAATAGGGATTTTTGAGTTTGGAAGTTCAATAGTTGTGTGAGGGATTTTCTATGTCTGGTCAGGTCAGCCATTACCCCTTCCGAGAGTGATTTCTTGTGTAGCGCCTCGAGTGTGGCAATGGTATTTGAGAGTCGAGTGATCTCCTCTGCTCTCTCCCTTTTCCGTCTCGCGCCCCATTTGATTAACTCTCCTCTTACAACACTTTTGTGAGCCTCCCAGTTATTAAGCGGGTTGGTGTCAGAGTCCTTATTTAGTCTGAAGTATGTTTGAATGGATTCTCGGATGCTGTCATGGACAGTTGGGTCAGTCAACAAGGATGCATTGAGTCTCCAGTTGAACGGAGATTTCTGTTTGGATCCTAGGGACAA
Organism: Rana temporaria; assembly: GCF_905171775.1. NCBI lineage: Eukaryota > Metazoa > Chordata > Amphibia > Anura > Ranidae > Rana > Rana temporaria. Next base: position 86,317,100 of record NC_053490.1, read on the forward strand.
TGTCACAGCTACTGGGGCATGGTCTGAGAGTGCAATGATGCCTATGTCCGCCTTTGACAATGCAGTTAGATTTCTTTGGGAGATAAAGATCTTTATTGAATGTCTGGACCTCCACTCACTGTTGCTATTCTCACTGTTACACCCCTAGACACTGCCAGGGTAACTTAGTAGGCCGATCCTCAAATCAACCAGCGGTTGAGGGACTGGATTAGATTAAACTTTAGGGTTACATTTACATTGGGAAATAAGATCAGGTTAAGGTTTAGGAGGATAATCATAAGGATGAGGATGATAAAATACAAAAATAAAACTTTGTCTTTCATAATGAAACACAGTTCTTGAGCCCTAGTCAAGTGATTGTGCATGAATAGAGTTTCCTAATGCCAACCCTAGAGGTGGAATCTGAGAAAATTACATCATCAGTCTGCTGCAGGCAGGGAAAGCTCCTCCTCAGTCTACCCCATAATGATAATTCAGAATATATCACATTCAAGTTTTTGGCAACTCACAAGGTGCAGGGCAGTAGAGATGGGGCTTCTTTATGTGAATTAGTACAAAGACATTAACTTAAAAGCTGGCATAAAAAATGTGTAATTTTAGGGCAATAATCTAAGACCAGGAAGTCAATGCTGACCCTGGATGATGCCCAAACAAGCATTACTCTAGCCATTCTTGTTTTGGCAAGGTGAAGGTCTTTTTTGAAAGAATACAGTGTTCTCTGTGAAAGGTAATACATATCTGTAAGGCCAACACTTTATGTCAATTAAAGCCCAACTCCAAGTGCTACATAAGGTTGGTCCTAAATAAATATTTTTTTCAAGCCTGAGGACAGAATTGTTTGCCGCTAAGTGGCAGAGGATGGGGTAAACAGTTCAATCTCTGTATTTGCAGAGAGTACCAAGCCAAGCAGGGCAATAACTTCTCCGCAAGATGTGGAAACCTTGCAAAAAGATCTGAACAAATTAATGGGGAGGGCAACTACATGGCAAATGAGGTTAAATGTGGAAAAATGTAAAATAATGCATTTGGGTGGCAAAAGTATGAATGCACTCACTGGGGGGAGAACCTCTGGGGGAATCGAGGATGGAAAAGGACCCGGGGTCCTAGTAGATAGCAGGCTCAGCAATGGCATGCAATGCCAAGCTGCTGCTAGCAAAGCAAACAGAACATTGGCATGGATTAAAAAGGGGATTAACTCCAGAGATAAAACGATTATTCTCCCACTCTACAAGACTCTGGTCCGGCCTCACCTGGAGTATGCTGTCTAGTTCTGGGCACTAGTCCTCAGGAAGGATGTACTGGAAATAGAGCACAGATAAGGGCAATAAAGCTAATAAAGGGACTGGAGAATATTAGTTCTGAGGAAAAGTTACGAGCACTGTGCTTTTTCTCTCTGGAGAAGAGACGCTTGAGAGGGGATATGATTTTAATTTACACATACCATACTGGTGACCCCACAATAGGGATAACATTTTTCCGTGGAAGTTTAATAAGACACGTGGCCACTCATTAAGTTTAGAAAAAAAGAGGTTTAACCTTAAACTGCGTAGAGGGTTCTTTACTGTAAGAGCAGCAAGGATGTGGAATTCCCTTCCACAGGCGGTGGTCTCAGCGGGGAGCATCGATAGTTTCAAAAATCTATTAGATAAGCACCTGAATGACCACAACATACAGGGACATACAATGTAATACTGACATATAATCACACACATAGGTTGGACTTGATGGACTTTTTTCAACCTCACCTACTATGTAAGTGGTACTGTCATAGCCAGTTTAGCAGCATCATCCTTTACAAACCCCCTTTTTTTTTTTTTGGAGAGAGAACATTTTTATTCTCCATCCATGTATCATGACAATATTAAAGTGGAGGTTCACCCTATAAAAATATTCTAACACTGCATCCAGCCCAGTTGTGCATATAAAATGACACTGACCTTTTTTTTTCTTTTCCGTAGATAGCGTTCAGCCGTGGAATTCACCGCGGCTTCCCGGTAGGGAATCCCGCGGGAGTGGGCGTTCCTATTGACATGCCAATTGATTGACATGCTAAACGACGGCGCACACAGCGCGTCACGACTTCCCGAAGGAAGCTCGGGTCGGCTCGGCTGTATTCGGCGCCTGCGCACCGGCACCGAATAGACCCGAGCTTCCTTCGGGAAGTCGTGACGCGCTGTGTGCCCTGTCGTTTAGCATGTCAATCAATTGGCATGTCAATAGGAACGCCCACTCCCGCGGGATTCCCTACCCGGAAGCCGCGGTGAATTCCACGGCTAAACGCTATCTACGAAAAAAAAAAAAAAAAAGGTCAGTGTCTTTTTATATGCACAACTGGGCTGGATGCAGTGTTAGAAATTTTTTATAGGGTGAACCTCCACTTTAAGCATGATTTTGATACATAGACAACATTTTGGGCATTTGGCATGGTATCGAGATGCAGTTTGAGGAAATTGTTATTTTTTTAGCTTAATGTTTCAAACTATTGAGATTAAACCCCAACTTTTCTAGGTCTTCTATTGTTTCTTCTTTTGAAGTTGAGATCTCTGTGGATCATGATAATAATATCTCTTCTATTCTATATTCTGATCCCACTGACAGGAATAGGAACATAGAAGAGTGACGACAGAAAAATGACCAATTCCTCCATTGAGTCTGCCTCATTTTCGTTTAAACCTTTTTTGTCTACGTATAGATTTATGCTTGTCCCAAACATGTTTGCATCCACTTACTGTTGACTCACTCACTACCTTTGCTTGAAGTCTATTCCAAGAGTTAATGGGCCGGATTCAGAAAGAAGATACGATGGCGTATCTCCTGAAACGCCGTCGTATCTCTGAGTCCGGCTGTCGTATCTATGCGCCTGATTCATAGAATCAAGTTACGCATAGATATGCCTAAGATCCGACAGGTGTAAGTGACTTACACCGTCGGATCTTAGGCTGCAATTCCAGGCCGGCCGCTAGGTGGCGCTTCCATATCTTTTACGCATCGAATATGCAAATGAGCATTTACGCTGATTCAGAAACGAACGACCGCCCGGCGTTTTTTTTTACGTCGTTTGCGTTCGGCTTTTTCCGGCGGAAAGTTAACCCTATAGCAGGGTTTAGTGCGGCGTATCCTATGTTAAGTATGTTAAGTATGGCCGTCGTTCCTGCGCCGAGTTTTGAATTTAAATAGTTTTTATTTAAATAGTACACGCCCCCTAGCCGCGGAATTTGAATTCCACCGGGGGATTTACGATACGCCGCACAACTTTAGAGGCAAGTGCTTTCTGAATAAAGCACTTGCTTCAAAAAATAGCGGCGGCGTAACGTAAATTTATTGTTATCCCCCACAGATTATTGATCAATGATTAAAGAGGGCCATTATCAGGATGACCAATGGGGCACCTCACAAAACCTCACAAAATGCATTCTGGCAAAGTCTCCTATATAGGCATATAATTCCATGTCATAAATGGTAAAATCACTGTTTTGTCATGTTTTTGACGTTATGTTCGATATGTGCAAAGAGAGATCTCCCAAATAATGACATATACAGATAAAGATAAAGAAAATATGACACGAATACTTAACTAAAGATGCTGTTTCCCGCCATGGAGTCCCGTTTGCTGTTACAGAACATGGCAAAGGTAATGAGGACCAGACACTTGCCTCATGGCCGTTCTGGGTGAGACAAACCCTACAAGTTCTAGCTAGGGTATATAGGTCTTGTATGTAGGAAATGGCGAAGCCCACCTTCAGAGCAAAATTACCTTTTAAGGAAAATGGCAAATTCAAGTCTTTCAAGTTAACCAGAGTAACCAGGATATTAGAGGCTTTCTTAGATATTTGTGAGGCCAACCATAACCACTTCCCAACCACACACCATCATATAACGTCCTTGACTTTGTGCGGTGATATCTGATTGATTCCTGCCGTTACAGGCATCATTCAGATATCCTTCTTTTCATCCGGCGATTCTGTGCACGATAAGAATGGTCATAGCAGCAGTTCCACCGCTTGATCGTTCTTATAGGTGGCGGGAGGGCATTAGAGCTTGTGCAACAATTCTAGCACTAGACCTCCTTTGTAACTCTAAACTGGTAACCTGTAAAAAAAATTAAAGCGTCGCCTATGAAGATTTTTAAGTAATGAAGTTTGGCGCCATTCTATGAGTGTGCGCAATTTTAAAGTGTGTTAGGTATCTATTTACTTGGCGTAACATCATCTTTAACATTATACAAAAAAAATTGGCTAACTTTACTGTTTTGTTATTTTTTAATTCATGAAACCGCTTTTTTCCCCCCAAAAAAGGCATTTGAAAAATGATTGCGCAAATACCGTGCAAGATAAAAAGTTGCAATGGCCGCCATTTTATTCCCTAGGGTGTTTGCTAAAAAAAAAACATACTGTATATAATGTTTGGGGGTTCTGAGTAATTTTCTAGCAAAAAAATTATGATTTTTACGTGAAGAGAGGAGTGCCAGAATAGGCCCGGTATTGAAGTGGTAATAAGGAATATGAAATATCCCTATCAATCGCCAACAGGCATAGCCTTTCCTTCCTAAAGCGGTGGTTCACCCTGCTGAACAACATTTCAGCATAAAATCCGGCATAGTAGCGCGAGCTACACTATGCCGGTCTTAATTTTTTTATCCCCGTACTCACGGTTATATCGTACATAGACGATTCCGTCTGCCGCGGGGAATGGGCGTTCCTAGCAAGAGGGAGGGTGATTGACGGCCGGCTCTGGCACGTCACGCTCCCCGAAGACAGCCGGAGTAGGTCTCGGCTCTTCACGACGCCTGCGCACAGGCTATGCGCAGGCGCCGTGAAGAGCCAAGCCTATTTCGGCTATTTCCGGAGAAGCGTGACGTGCCACGGCCGGCCGTCAATCACCCTCCCTGTCCATAGGAACGCCCATTCCCCGGAATCTTGTAAGTACGATATAACAGTGAGTACAGGGGAAAAAAAATACAGACAGGCATACTGTAGCTCGCGCTACTATGCCGAATTTAATGCTAGAGGGAAAAAAAAAATTATTTTTTTTTATAGGGTGAACCCCCGCTTTAAAGCGGTGGTTCACCCTGTTTTAAGACATCCTGTCTATGCAAATGCTTTGCAAAGAGAATCACCAAAGATTTTTTTTTTTGAGTCCTCCTTACCCCTTTGCAGCCGGTGTTTGCAACCTGTCAATCAAAATCCCCCGCGGGGAATGGGCGTGTAAGTCCATTCTCCCCCGTCCTGTCAATCGAATTCTGTAACTCCTCCGGAGACGCGCTGTGCTCTAATCGCGCGACATCTCGTAACGCCAGCCATTGTTATGGCAACCATGTAGTGTTGACGGCGACGCTCGCCGTCAACACTGCACATGCGCAGGATCGAGCGGTGAATGCTGGGAGGCCAGCATTTGCCGTATCCCGGAAGAAGACCCTGTCGGCTTCACAGTGCCCACAGGAAACGTCCATCGCCTAGGAATATAAAATATACTTTACTGTATTACAGCGCTTCGGCCGGCATAAGGAGTGGGACAACCTACACAATTCAGTATTGTTTCAAGCGGAGCAGTACCTTTTTTTTTTTTTTTCTTATTTTTATTTTAGGTTGGCGTGGAATTTTCACCCTTTCACTTTAAGGAGTGGGACACCCTGTTAGTGCGGGAGTACAGGTAAGCCCTGTGGATTAGTGAAAAAAAAAAAAAACGATATCCCGCGGAACCACCGCTTTAATGACAGCAAGGAACCTGTGTGTGTACTGAGGTAGGTAAAGAAATCTCAGATATATACATAGAAGGAGAAATAAAAACTTTGTAACTTGTTTGTGACTTTGTGACATTTCTACTTTCCTGTCGAAAATGTTGCTATAAGTGTTTCAATTGTGGTTATCTTATATATGGTTCCACAGTCACAAATCCTCATACAGGTCAAATTTACCATATGTAAGGACAAAGGAGCAGTGCATGGTATCTTGCAGACATCAGACATGGAACAGTTACAATTTTGTGGTGGCTCATAAATCATATAAAGGAATACAGAATGTATTCCTGTTACATTTATTTAAATGTCCTTGTTCCATAGATGATATCAGTAGAATAATTGGTTCCTTTACATGCAGATTTCATAAGCACAGGAGTGACATTCAGGTGGACCTTGAGTGTTATTGTCTGCAGAAGCCAACTAATCGTGACAAGCCTGTGGCTGTTCATTTTTTTTTAGTCCCAAGATCTTTTATTGAAAGCGTTCTTTGTGGAGGTGACAGAAACCGTGTTCTTTTAAAAAGAAAGTCTTATTGGATCTATACTCTGCAGGCATTCACTCCCAGGAACTTTACCTCAAATTTGTCACTCCTACGCTTCTTACCCAAGTATTAAAGACTGATGCTCGAGCCTTAAAATTTTACTAAATCCACAATAGTAGATACGCCGCGTAAGTGCACATATGCTCCGTCGTATCTATGCGCCTGACTCTGAAAGCAAGATACGCCTGAAAATAGGCTTCATCCGACCGACGTAAGTTTCCTACGCCGTCGTATCGTGGGCGCATATTTACACTGGCCGCAAGAGGCGCTCCCATTGATTTACGATTTGAATATGCAAATGAGTGAGATACGCCGATTCATGAACGTACTTGCGCCCTGCGCATTAATATACGCGGTTTACGTAAGCCGTACGTCCGGCGTAAAGTTAAGCCTCATAAAGCAGGTGTAAGTCAGCAGCATCAATGCAAATGGATGCACCAGGGAACACAGCCGTTGTTTTTTACATCGTTTACGTAGTATGTGAATAGGGCTAGTCGTAGGTTACGTTCAAGTCGTAGGCAGTGATTCGACGTAACTTAGGCAGTTATTTTGACGCGATTCTGAGCATGCGCACTGGGAAGCGTCCATGGGACGGCGCATGCGCCGTTCGTTATTCGTATCTTGATGGCGCTCGGCCCAGCATTTACATGGGGTCATGCCTCATTAGCATGGCTCACGCCCACTGCCACTTACGACGAGTTACGCCGAGGGAACCCAGCGTAGATTAGGGAGCAAGTGCTTTGTGAATACTGTGCTCGCCGCTCTGCGCTCCGTCGGCATAGCGTATATTCGATACGCTACGCCGGCATAACTATGCGCCAAGGTATGTGAATCTGGGCCAGTCTGTATATGCAGTAGGGCATTGCTTGTTATACTCACTGTGGAACCTAAGGGGTTAATCTGCCGCATTGTGTAAAAGGTGTTTGATCCTGCCTTCTCTGATTATCCCCTTCTTCCCCAATCCATCTCCTGATAGAACAGAGCATTGGGGGTACTCTGTACATGCTCAATTTGGTGTGTATTGCTAGAAAGTTTTTTTTTTTTTTTGGGAGGGTGCATATGATCAACACATGGCCAATCCGCACTGTCCAGAAAGAGGGTCAGGGGTCATGCAGTCTCATAGGGCAGTCAGAGGAGAATGAAAACTCCTCCTACAAGCTTTAAACAGTGCTTGGCCAAACACAGATTAAGACCTGCTATATACTGCTGATGAGAAAAGGTACCGTGTATATACTCGAGTATAAGCCAAGTTTTTCAGCCCTTTTTTAATGGCTGAAAATACCCCTCTCGTCTTATACTCCAGTCAATGTACCTTGGGCGTTCATTTTTTAAAACTCGCGGCTTCCTCCTGGACCCGTCCCGTTCTGTGACAGGGCATTTGACACTGTGTTCAGTGTCACGGACGTTCTTTCATCCTTGGACTCAGTTTCCCAGCAGACACTGGGGCTGATTTACCAAGGAGTAAAAGCCTTTATGACATGTACTAAAGAAATACGCTGGCAGAGCAGCGTATTTCTTTATTTACTATAATGCCTAGTGCGCCCAGGAGAGGGCGCATGGTGCGCCTCTATAGGCTGGCGCACGGCATTTAGAAATGTAATTAGAAGGGGTTTGGGTGGGAGTTTATTAGGGGGGGATGTGGGGAAGTGTAGTGACATGTGTTTGTTTAAGTTTCCCGGGTCGAATTGAAAGTGAAAGTGATTTTTGTGAAAACGAGCGCCGTACACCGCAAGTACGAATAAACCTCCGGGAGGTTTATTTGTGTACTGTGCATGCGTGCGCGGCAATTTTCAGAGTTTCACGCATGCCATCTCACTACGCCGGCAAAATCTTGGTAAATTCCAAGCGGCGTAGCTGCATTTGCGCGACTTGAGGCGGCACACGTGAAAGCCCAAACTTGGGCCCCGGCAGAAAACCACTAAGCCCTGGGCCCCGGCAGAAGGCAGCAGAGAAGCCTGGGGGTGGCCCACCCCCGGCAGAAATCAACAAAGCCTGGATCCCCCCCCTGAATCAAAAAAAGCTTAAAGGGGGTGGGGGGCCCGGCGGAAGATAGCGGAGAACCCGGGGGGGGTGGCCCACCCCCCGACAGAAAACGGCAAAGCCCGGGGCCCCCTCCCTCGAATGTAAAAGAGCTTTAAAGGGGGTGGGGGGCCCCAGCAGAAGACCCCCCCAGCTGACTAATAAATTATTTAAAAAATCTGTGTGGTGTGTTTTTTAACATTACATTTTTCCCCCAGGTAAATGGGTAGGGGTACGATGTACCCCATACTCATTCACATAGGGTGGGGGGCTGGAATCTGGGGGCCACCTTATTAAAGGGGGCTCCCAGATTCTGATAAGCCCCCCGCCTGCATACCCCGACAACCAACGGCCAGGGTTGTCGGGAAGAGGCCCTTGTCCCTATCGACATGGGGACAAGAGTCTTTTGGGGTGGGGGGCGCAGTGCCCCCCTGCCCCAAAGCACACACTCCCCCATGTTGAGGGCATGTGGTCTGGTACGGCTCAGGAGGGGGGCGCTCGCTCGTCCCCACCCCCATTCCTGTCCGGCCAGACTGCGTGCTTGGATAAGGGTTTGGTCTGGATCTTGGGGGAACCCGGCGCTTTTTTTTCAGCGTAGATTTTCCCCCTTATGTTCCAGACCAAGCATAAGGGCCTAATGTGCCCCCAGAGGGGAACCCATGCCGTTTTTTTTTTAAATTTGGTGTGGAGTTCCCCTTCATGGTCAGCGTCCCCCGCTCGCCCCTGGTCCTGACGCGGGTGCCCGGCGGGTGCGATTATTGAGGTGCACCCTCGATCGCTCATCACAGAGTGAGAACCAGGAGTTGTGTGTGTAAACACACAGCTCCCGGTCCTGTCAGGGGGTGAAAAGCCTGATCGTCTGTTCATACAATGTATGAACAGCGATCTGTCAATTCCCCTAGTCAGTCCCACCCCCCTTCAATTAGAACACACCCAGGGAACATAATTAACCCCTCCCTCGCCCCTAGTGTTTACCCCTTTCCTGCCAGTGGCATTTTTATAGTAAGCAATGCATTTTATTAGCATTGGTCGCTATAAAAATGCCAATGGTCCCAAAAATGTTTGTGTCCGATGTGTCCGCCATAATGTCGCAGTACCGATAAAAATCACTGATCGCCGCCATTACTAGTAAAAAAAAAATATTAATAAAAATGCCATAAAACTAACCCCTATTTTGTAAACGCTATAACTTTTGCGCAAACCAATTAATAAACTCTTATTGCGATTTTTTTGAACCAAAAATATGTAGAAGAATAAGTATCGGCCTAAACTGAGAAAAAAAAAAGATTTTTTTAATATCTTTTTGGGGATATTTATTATAGCAAAAAGTAAAAAATATTCATTTTTTTTTAAAAAGTCGCTCTATTTTTGTTTTTAGCGCAAAAAATAAAAACCGCAGAGATGATCAAATACCACCAAAAGGAAACTCTATTTGTGGGAAAAAAAGAACGCCAATTTTGTTTGGGAGCCACTTCGCATGACGGCGCAATTGTCAGTTAAAACGACGCAGTGCCGAATCGCAAAAACTGGCCCGGTCATTGACCAGCAATATGGTCTGGGCTCAAGTGGTTAAAAAATAACAAAACAGTAAAGTTAGTAAATTTTTTGGTGATAATGTGAAAGATGATGTTACACAGAGTAAATAGATACCTAACTTGTCGCGCTTTAATATTGCACACACTCATGGAAAAACTTCAGGACTTTAAAATCTCCATAGGCAACGCTTCTTTTTTTTTACAGGTTACCAGTTTAGAGTTACAGAGGAGGTCTAGTGCTAGAAGTATTGCTCTCGCTCTAACGCACGCGTCAATACCTCACATGTGTGGTTTGAACAACGTTTACATATGTGGACGGGACTTACATGCGTGTTTGCTTCTGAGTGCGAGCTACTAGGGACAGGGGCGTTTTAATTATTATTAGTTTTTTTTTACGTAATAATTCAATAAGACCTCACATCTGTTCTTCAGGCTGGAAAGCATGCGATCGGAAAAAAAACCCAGAGATCTCATGCTTTCAGCCGCGATTGCAGCTTTGTTTATGTTTCTGCCTCTGCATTTCTGGTGAACTGAGCATGCCCAGGGACTTAGAATTTTTGATGTTGCTTTTTGTGTGTGAACATCACTTGGATAACTCTGAGCATGCTCATAGAGCGTATTTTTTGGGTTAGTAATTTAAGGACATCCTTAACAGGTGTAACCACTTACAAGTTCACCCAAAGTAGAGACTGAACTTTGTCCATGTGTTTTCAATTGCGTTAATAGCACACACAAGCCTATGTTATATAAAGCGTGTCTAGCTCAGTGGTTAGCTGCCCTGAGAAGAGGGCAGTGTGTGTGGCAGGCAGGCAGGCAGGCAGGCAGGCAGGCAGGCAGGCAGGCAGGCAGGCAGGCAGGCAGGCAGGCAGGCAAGAAGGCAAGAAGGCAAGAAGGCAAGAAGGCAAGAAGGCAAGAAGGCAAGAATGAATGTCCTTGCTAAACAGATATGTTTTTGATCAAGGTTTTCTTTGGCAATGTATGTTTTTTTAACGGTGTTCACTTTGATGTCTTTGTGCTGCATTATTTTGCTAAATATTTCTCAAGATGTTGTGACTAATGTTTCAATCCTGTGTCTGTGGGTCTATCATGTTATTTCCAAAGCATAAGCCATATGCTGTTTACTGTCTCAAATGAACCTATGTTTATTTTTATTTTTTATATTTATTTTTGTTTGTTTTTTTATTTTTATTTTTTTGCTTTCCTTGTTTTGTTGACCAATAAAATTGCTTTCAAATGTTGAAGTTTGTTTGTTGTTACTTTTTCATGCTACAGATTTTGACAGCTGCAGCTGAAATAGGTTTGGCCTAACCAATCAGTTGTGATTTGTCTGGAAGCTCCTTTCCTGGTGTGTATGCATGAAATGTTTGCTGCCATGTTTAAATCACCAGGAAAGGAAAACTACAGCGCGGTAAGTATTGTTTCCTTTTTACTGCAGTGGGCCTCAGCCTCAGTCCTCAAGTACCCCCGACAGGACATGTTTTGTGGATTTATATTATCAAGAATTGCTGTCCAGACTGTCTTTTAAAGCACATGTGCAAGATGAAGAAAAACCTGCAAACATGGCCTGTTGGGGGGGGGGGGGCACACAGCAAAATGCTAGAGTGGAATTTACATAATGGGAAACTATTTAGATTGATCTGTGTGTCCCCAAGAAAAGATATTAGTGAGGTTTTACCCTCACTTCCTGTTTGGCTATGTGACAGGAAGTGAATGAATTTGAAGTAGAAAGTGACAACATTTGTGAGGTGTCTTCACCCTATCAGGGGTGCAGACATCCCCAAAAAATGAGCAGATACTTATTGGCAAATTAAGAAAACATTTTATTTAACATTGGGTGGTGTTTGTGGGGGTCCCTAACACACATTCATACATATTAGCAATGCTGTATCCTGGCCTATTGGCATGGTTATATTTTCTTAGTCCTCAATAAAATTATCAGAAATTTGTGCTTAAACTAAAACTATAATCAACACTTTTTTTTCTTTCATTTTGGATAGAGTGGGGGAGGGAGGGTTATAGCCCCTGTCAGTTTATTTTGTACCATCCCTGTCCAATTGGGAAGATTTGCCTTCACTTCCTGCCCCATAGTCAAACAGGAAGTGAGAGAAAAACTATGCAAATTAAGGGAATCCATTGCCCCTGTATTGTCACATTCTGCTGCCTATTGTAGAATGCTGCGGAAGTCACATGGCGGACAACTGCGCATGCGCAATGCGTTCCAACCGCAAGTTCGATGCGTTCCACAGGATTTACAACACTACCTTTCAGTGAACCCATCACAATTTGTCACGGAAGTGACGTATTACCATAGACGGAGCGGGGGGAGAGAGAGAGACACACATTCAGAGCGAGAGAGATATAGAGATATAGAGATACTGAGATACATTCACTAAGGGCTGGATACCCTTTCCTTTCACCGCCCTCTCTTCTCTTTTCTCTCTCTTCTTCACCACGGATTGATTCAAAGTTACATCTCACCAGCGGCGCTTAGACGCTCACTTCACAGTGGGCATTTGGCGCCTAATTAAGCTCAAAAATCAATCAATCAATCAATCAATAAAAGTGATCCAAAAAAAAATATTACGTAAAAAAAAAAAAAGAACAAACAAACCAAAAAAAATTAAAACGCCCCTGTCCCTAGTAGCTCACACTCAGAAGCGAACGCGCATGTAAGTCCCGCCCACATATGTAAGCACTGTTCAAACCACACATGTGAGGTATTGGCGCGTGCGTTAGAGCGAGAGCAATAATTTTAGCACTAGACCTCCACTGTAACTCTGAACTGGTAACCTAAAAAAATAATTCAAGCGTCGCCTATGGAGATTTTTAAGTCTCGAAGTTTGGCGCCATTCCATGAGTGTGTGCAATATTAAAGCGTGACAAGTTAGGTATCTATTTACTCGGTGTAACATCATCTTTCACATTATCCCTAAAAATTGGGCTAACTTTACTGCTTTGTTATTTTTTAATTCATGAAACCTTTTTTTTTTGGCAAAAAAAAGGCGTTTGAAAAATTATTGCGCAAATACCGTTGGAAATAAAAAAAATATTATGACCGCCACTTTATTCCCTAGGGTGTCTGCTAAAAAAATATATATAATGTTTGGGGGTCCTGAGTAATTTTCCAGGATCAAAATATAATTTTTACATGAAGGAGAGAAGTGCCAGAATAGGCGCGATATGGAAGTGGTTAAAGTGAAACAATAGAAGTGAAATATTCCTTTACATTTCATACAGGGGGAGGGGGGTATAACATGCCTGTGAAGTAGTGCATGCTTCCCGTGCTTAGAACTGTTCCTGTACAATATGTCATTTCTGAAGTGAAGTAATCATGGCTATAGAGAATACAGTCATTGCTCATTAAAAATAAAAAAATAAAAACGTGGGGGTCCCCCCAAATTCAATTACCAGGCCCTTCAGGTCTGGTATAGATATTAAGGAGAACCCCGCCGTAAAAAAAAAAATTACGTGGGGCTCCCCCCAAATATCCATACCAGGCCCTTCAGGTCTGGTATTCAGGTCTGGATTGAAGTTCCCGCCGTGTGACGCTCATGTGACCCCGCCCCCTCTGACGCACATGTCCCACATGGGGACTTTCTTATGACTTTACCCGTGGCGTCAGAGGGGGGCGGGGTCACAGGAGCGTCACACGGCGGGGACTTCAATTTCAAGCGCAGCGTCCGAGGAAGAAGAAGCAAGATGCGGATGAGAAGGCCAACGGAAGGAGAAGAAGATGGAAGAAGATGCCAGTCAAGATGCGGACGAAAAGACCCAAGAAAGAAGCAGAGGAAGAAGAAGATGGAGGAAGAAACCCGAATGAAAGCAGAAAAGAAGAAGATGGAAGAAGAAGAAGAAGCGTGGAAAGAAGATATTAATAAAGATATTAATAAAGGAATTGTCAAAAACCGGCTATTGTCATTTTTTACATTTTTGACATTTCACACGGGGGGGGCGGTATCTGGGGGTCCCCTTTGATAAAGGGATCTTCCAGATTTCGATAAGCCCCCTGCCCGCAGACCCCCACAACCACCGGGCAAGGGTTGTGGGGATGAGGCCCTTGTCCCCATCAACATGGGGACATCCTCCCCATGTTGAGGGCATGTGGCCTGGTACGGTTCAGGAGAGGGGGGGTACTCTGCCCCCCCCCCCTCTTTTCTGTGGCCGGCCAGGTTAATGTGCTCGGATAAGGGTCTGGTGTGGATTTTTGGGGGAACTTAATATCCATACCAGACCTGAAGGGCCTGGTAATTGAATTTGGGGGGACCCCACGCTTTAAAAAAAAAAAAATTATGAATAATCCTCTCAGAATTGCCGGGAGCCGACAGTTCATTATTGCCGCGAGTGATTTTTAAATGACTTTTTTTCCCTTCAGAATGTCATTTTGAGCAGAGACAGTTCTAAGTACGGGAAACATGCGCTTTTTCACATGCTTACTTTACACACCCCCAGGTATGAAATTTAAAGGAATATTTCACTTTTATTGTTGCACTTTAAGCATTATTAAAATCACTGCTCTCGAAAAAACGGCCTTTAAAAAAAAAAAAAAAAAAAAAAAAGCATTGATACATGTCCCCTGGGGCAGGACTCAGGTCCCCAAACACATTTTAGGACAAAAACTAGCATTTTAACCTTTAAAATTAACACTTTTGATATTTCCCATAGACTTCTAAAGGGAGTTCGGCGGCGGCTTTACATATTAATTGCATTGCGCCTGCTGCTACGCCGGTTCATGCGCCTAATTAAGGATTCATCCGGCACACTAATTAAGCCATGAACCAGCGCAGCGCACTGTTAATAGTAAATCAGCCCCACTGTGTTCAGTGTTCCGCAGGGCTGGACTGGGACAAAAATTTGGCCCTGGACTTCATCCAGACCGGCCCACTTTAATTTAATAAAATGCTGCCCCCACCCCCCCCGAAAAATCATGCCCACCAAAAGGCCCCTACATCCATTATTGTATATCATGAGAGGGTGAGAAAGAGAGGGGGGTGAGTGTAAGAAAATAGAGTGAGTGTAAAAGAGAGGGGGTGAGTGTAGGACCCCTTTTTACACTGTGGCGTTTTTTAGGCGCTTTTGGGCTAAAAATAGCGCCTGCAAAGCAACTGAAAAACGCTTCCACTACAGTCCCAGTGTGAAAGCCTGAGTACGGAACGGGACGGGACCAAGAGAAAGCAGCAAGTTTTAAAAAATGGACGCAGCCTGGTAAGAATTTCAGGTATGCTGCAATGTGCACAGTGAGGTTGTAATGGACACAGTGAGGTAATTGGCACAGTGAGGTTGTAATGGGAACCGTGAGGATGGGCACAGTGAGGTTGCAATGGGCACAGTGAGGTTGCAATGGGCATAGTGAGGTAATGGGCACAGTAAGGTAATGGGCACAGTGAGATTACAATGGGCACAGTAAGGTTGTAATGGGCACAGTGAGGTTACAATGGGCACAGTAAGTTTGTAATGGGCACAGTGAGGATGGGCACAGTGAGGATGCAATGGGCACAGTGAGGTTGGGCACAGTGAGGCGTGCAAATGGGCACAGTGAGGCATACAAATGGGAATTGTTAACCCTCTTTTCCGCTTACAGTAGCTGCTGCATTCTCACTCTCACCCTATTAATACTCGAGTTAATACGTTTTCCCATTTTTTTGTGGTAAAATTAGGTGCCTCGGCTTATACTTGGGTCGGCTTATACTCGAGTATATACGGTATTTAGCAGTTTATATTTACTAAAATAATTGCATTTCCATGTTCTGTACATTGAGAAAGATCGGATATAGTGAATGCAGGGTCCTGGGTTTAGTAACACTTTAATTTTTGATTAAATATCATTTCAGGATCAAGTCGACTTTGTCCCAGGCCATGAGGCAAGGGACAATATGACCAAGATGATCCATCTTATCTCCTACATTTAGCAGCATAATCTGAAAGCATGTTTTTCATCTTTCAATGCCGAAAAGATGGTGGATAGGGTTAATTGGCAATTCCTGTGCCTTTCTTTAGAGCAATAAGGGTTGGGTGCCCCTTTTTTCGCTAAGATTATGTCCCTCTACTCTCAGCCTTCCGCTCCTGTTCTGGTGAATAGTACTTCCTCAGAGTCATTTGATATGTCTAATGGCACATGTCCGGGGTGTCCGCTTACTCTTCTTCTATTTGTTAACATTACAGAACACCTTACGTGTGCCATTGGTCAGAACAACTCCATCCATGGCATCCAGACACCTTCCTCCCATCATAAAGTATCTCTTAACACGGATGATCTCTTGGGCCCAGATTCACGTCCAGCGGCGTATCTCTGCGGTGGCCTAACGTATCCGATTTACGTTACGCCGCCGCAACTTAGACGGACAAGTGCTGTATTCTCAAAGCACTTGCTCCGTAAGTTGCGGCGGCGTAGCGTAAATCGGCCGGCGTAAGCCCCTCTAATTCAAATTTGGATCAGGGGGGCGTGTTTTTTGTAAATGTACTGTGACCCGACGTGATCAACGTTTTTGCAGAACGGCGCATGCGCCGGCCGTGGAGTTTCCCAGTGTGCATTGCTCCAAAGTACGCCGCAAGGACGTCATTGGTTTCGACGTGAACGTAAATGACGTCCAGCCCCATTCACGAACGACTTACGCAAACAACATAACTTTTTCGAATTTCGACGCGGGAACGACGGCCATACTTAACATTGGTACACCACACTTATGCCTCATATAGCAGGGGCAACTATACGCCGAGAAAAGCCTAACGTAAACGTCGTAACTTTACTGCGTCGGCCGCGCGTACGTTCGGGAATTCGCGTATCTAGCTAATTTGCATATGCAACGTGGAATTCGACGGAAGCGCCACCTAGCGGTAAAAAAAAAAAATGCAGTTAAGATCCGACGGCGTAAGAGACTTACGCCTGTCAGATCTAATGGATATCTATGCGTAACTGATTCTAAGAATCAGGTGCATAGATACGACGGGTCGGATTCGGACTTACGACGGCGTGCATGGCGCTACGCCATCGTAAGTCCTCTGAGAATCCGGGCCTTGGTCTATGTCCAACATTCCCATACATCCCTTCCTTCACTTTTTCATGAATTACAGAGATTCTGGTCTTTTGGTAACTTTAAACGTTATATTTCCAAAACAGAAGCCCTTAACGTGTCTTTGCCAGCAACTACGATGTTCTTACTCTGCGCTAACCAGTGGCGGGTGGTGTGCCATTGGTTAGGGGGGCGGCAGACAGACCTGACCACAGGCACCCCCCCTCGCTCCAACCAGCCAGCCCACCATCCCACACTAATGTCGCTCGAGCCTGCCACCACACATCATACCCACCCACCCGGTCGCCTATTTGCTTGTTCGCCCTCTGGGCTGCCAGGCCCCCCATCAGCCCTGCACTTACCCCATGCAGGTCATGGCTGCAGTGGTGGCTTCCCCCTCCATCTCCTCCGTGTCCACGCTGTTGCTTCTCCTGCTGGCCAATCGAGTCTTTGGACTCCCAGCTAATGGGGTCTTGGGACTTCTGGCCAATGGGGTCGCAAGACCCGCTTCCTGATTGAGGGCACTTCTTATTTGGGAGTTACAACCCCCTCCAACTTGTCTGAACGTTTATGCGCTGAACTATGTTCCTGTTCTCTCTCGTATTAGGAAGGATTTGGACTCATGGGGGCGGGGGGACTTCTTTTTACCCTGGTTTGGACGCATCAATACTCTCAAGATGGACACCCTCCCCAAATTTTTATATCTATTTTAAACTATACCTATTTTGGTCCCAAAATCTTTTTTAATTTCCTTGAGGTCTCTATCTATTCGCTTCATCTGAAATTGTGGTCTTTCTAGGGTGAAAAACAAATTACTCACTTTACCGAAGCTCCAGGGGGGGACAGGTTTACCATATTATGAATTTTACTATGAAGCTACAATCATTGCACGCATTTCAGAGGACGGTGTCAGTAGAGCAGTGAACTTTGTTGGTAGGGCAGAGGACGGTGCCAGTAGATCGGAGGATGGTGCCAGTAGGGCAGTGGACGATGCCAGTAGAGCAGTGGACTTTGTCAGTAGAACAGAGGATGGTGTCAGTAGAGCAGTGGACTTTGTCAGTAGGGCAGAGGATGGTGCCAGTAGAGCAGTGGACTTTGTCAGTAGAGCAGAGGACGGTGTCAGTAGAGCAGTGGACTTCGTCAGTAGAGCAGAGGACGGTGTCAGTAGAGCAGTGGACTTCGTCAGTAGGGCAGAGGACGTTGCCAATAGGGCAGAGGACAGTGTCAGTAGAGCAGAGGACAGTGTCAGTAGGGCAGAGGACGGTGCCAGTAGAGCAGAGGACAGTGTCAGTAGGGCAGAGGACGTTGTCAGTAGGGCAGAGGACGGTGCCAGTAGAGCAGAGGACAGTGTCAGTAGAGCAGAGGACGATGTCAGTAGAGCAGTGGACTTTGTCAGTAGGGCAGAGGACGGTGTCAGTAGAGCAGTGGACTTTGTCAGTAGAGCAGAGAATGGTGTCAGTAGAGCAGTGGACTTTGTCAGTAGGGCAGAGGACGGTGCCAGTAGAGCAGAGGACGGTGCCAGTAGAGCAGTGGACAATGTCAGTAGAGCAGTGGACTTTGTTAGGGCAGAGGACGGTGCCAGTAGTGCAGAGGACAGTGTAAGTAGGGCAGAGACTGGTGTCAGGCAGGGGGAATCTGCACTGAACAGGGTGTGCCCAGGCACACCGCCACACCCTGTGCACATGGCTATGCATGCCGGACAGGACAGCGAGCAGGCAGGTAAGTGTATTTTATTGCAGAAGAGACATTGCATGTCTCTTTTGGAACAAAGCGTCTTTTACATCAAAGCGCAGCTTGTGACAGCTAAACTCTAGTTCCCATGTAACAATAAATTGCATTGCAAGCCCAATTCATGTTTTTAACGCAATTTGTAAACAAGCACGAAATTGCACAATTTTGTGCTAGCTCGTGAAATATTAAAGCGTGAACACAGCTAAGAAGAAGATGGTGGTAGCAAAGCAGACATGTTAGCCTTTTCCATCCCCATCCCCCATTACTAGCCCAGTGGTCCTGCATGGCTGCCTACACCATCTAAGAAGAAAAATCAATTTCCCCCCAGCTGTCATGGCTTAGCACTGAGTATTAAGGCACATATAACCCTGGCTGTGTGCAGCTCATTTCTATGAATGGATAGATCCTAGAAATGCTCAGCTTTGTACAATGTGAGCAATCTCTCCATAGGCTGCCCACTGTCACCATGCATTCAGGTAGATATGTAGTGTAGAGGCAGGGAAGGCATGCACCATAACAGATGACATCACAGAAGTCAATGACCGCTCCTCTGAGCCCTAACCTGTCACTTCACCAGGCTACAGCTACTGCAGGAGCAGCCCACAGCGCCCCGGGACACGCTGATTGGCTGTTGGTCGCTGTCAGTCATACGCACGGCGGCATTGTAGAGTGGGAGGGGGCGGGTGTGTGGGTTTCCCCGGTAACCATAGTCTGGGCTGAGCTGCAGCGGAGCCCTGGCAGGAGAGTGTGAGCAGCAGCAGTGATAGGAGAGGAAGGAGGAGGAGGGGGACTGTCACCTCTTGTATTAGGAGACCAGGACACTTCTGCTAGGACATGCATTGAGCTCTGAGGACTGCAGACACTGGGGTGAGTGAACTTTTCTCTGTGTGGGTGGGGGAGGGGGCTGATTCATGTCATGGGGGGGGGGGGTTCTGTGACATTGGGCTGGGCTGCTGCTCATCAAATGGATAAAACAGTCACCTATCTTCCTGTGTGTAGCCACAGCTGGGCTTTGTTCCAAAGAAGATGTGACAGTCCTGACTGTGGACTGTGCATGGTCTGAGTGAACTTTTTAGAGGGTACAGTGACAACATACATGGGGCACACATTGGCATCAGCCTGGCTTGCTGCATTGCAAAGTTCTATGGATCCTTGGAATCTCCAGGGCAGGAATGAATCTCCAGGACAGGAATCTCCAGGACAGAAGCATGCACTGGAGCCAGAGCTACAGCACATAGAAGAAACATCATTGTGCTGAACATGCATGCTGCTCCTATGGCACAGTGTCCAGCTGATTGCATAAGACTGGCAGAGCCAGGCTGGGACACCCAGTGATAAATGACCCCCCCCATCTACCCTCTATTGATTGGCACTGGATGGTACACTGGGAAGCCGTCATTCCTAATGGAATTCTTTTGTTGTGTTCTCCAGGCGCTGTAGCCAGCATCCCCCTTTGATGCAGTGGGTACCTGCAACACATAGCCTGTGCAGTGTTCAGAAGCACCCCCCCCCTGGGGGGAATTGCTGGTGCTGTATTAGCAGTATGATTAACAAGTGATAATCAAGTGTTCCAATGAGAGGTGCTGATGAAATGAGTGGAAAAAGACGCACAGCTGAGCCGGTTTATCCCCCCTTATCCCCACCCTCCCTTCTGTTGTACTGACTTGACCCGCAGCGTGTGGCACAGTGATGCTGCAACGAAGGGGTTAAATCTTCGACCCCCCGTGTGTGAAAACCACAGAAAGGATTCGCTTTCTCCTCCTGTAAGATGAGATGTGGCAGCTGCTGGTCCCGGGGTGCTCACCAAGGGGGGGGGGGCTCGCAGGATTGGTGGCTGAGGTGTATACCCTGCCGCAGATCAGGGGGGGAAGGCGGCTGCCAAAACTCATCTGACTTACGGAAACATTTATGTTGGCCGGCTCTGAGGCCGACGTCAAACTTTCTGTGCTGCATTGCCCAGTGTTTTCCGTTGTAAAACTGAATTTAAGGCTGAGCTCTGGGCACGAAAACGTACATTTAAATAGAGTCCTCAATAGCCACAAAGGTTTCAGTCACTAAGTGAGTCTGCAGATCCAGTTGTTACCTTGTAAAAGTAGTGGGGACATCATCGCTGTGCTGTACAGAGAGCAGAGCTGTGGGAGGGGCCTGGCAGGCTCCACCTACTACAGGCTATCTGCAGAAAACTACAGGAGGGGGTGGAGCAAGACCAGTCACCCTGCACAAGGGTAGAGAGCAGCAGTGAGCGGTCTTTGTTGCATTAGCATTGGTGCTCAACTTGTGGCCTCCAGCTGTTGTGAAACTACAAATCCCACAAGGCATTGCAAGGAGGGCCACAGGTCGAGTACCCATGCAGGGATAGATTCACCTGCATGAGTTCCACCACCTCTGGCTCAGACCCTTTGGTGCCTGCTCACCACAATCACCTGTAAATACAGAAGTCTGGTTTCTGTGTTTACAAGTCACAGCTCTGCACTCTGTATGGAATGCAATCCTGGAATTTAATGCCCCTTTAAGACCCCCTTCCTTTTTTCGTGAAATTTGACTGACCACACCCACTATTTGATGTGATTTGAAGGGTGTGTGTAGGGGAAGGGTTTTGTGGGGCCGTGGTTAAAGGGGTTGTAAAGGTAAAAAACTAATTTCCTCCTTCACTTACCTCATCCTTCGATTTTGCTTTTAAATGTCCTTATTTCTTCTGAGAAATCCTCACTTCCTGTTCTTCTGTCTGTAACTCCACACAGTAATGCGAGGATTTCTCCCTGGTGTGGAGTGTCATGCTTGCCCCCTCCCTTGGACTACAGGAGAGTCAGGACGCTCTCTACGTTGCAGATAGAGAAAGGAGCTGTGTGTTAGTGGCTGTCCTGACTCTCCTGTAGTCTAAGGGCGGGGGCGAGCACAACACTCCACACCAGGGAGAAAACCTTGCATTACTGTGTGGAGTTACAGACAGAAGAACAGGAAGTGAGGATTTCTCAGAAGAAATAAGGACATTTAAAAGAAAAATGGAAGGATGAGGTAAGTGAAGGAGGACTGCACTAAGGTAAAGGAAGCTATTTAGGGATTTTTTTTTTTTTTTTTTACCTTTACAACCCCTTTAAGTTCCAGCACCTATTGTTTAAGAAAAAAAGCCTTGGTTACACCCATATTTAGGATATAACATGTCCAAGCTAAGCCCTGGTTCAGATGCTACATTGAAATCATGCTACTTCACTTAAAGTTGCAGAATTTCAAAGTAGCAGGTCAGTGCTACTTGGCTGACATCTGTACCACTTCACGCACCGATGTCTATGCAAGTCGCACCTGAAATCGCAAAAAATAGTGCAGGAACCTATTTTTTTTTTCAAATTGGTGTTGCGCCACAAAGTTGGAGTCGTACGGATTCAAACTGGCAAATCGCATGACAAGTCGCACCGGTGTGAACGGGGGCTTAGATCCCCCCCCATCCTGTGACAGCGAGCAGGGGTTCCTCTGCCCCATGGCCACTGTCACTTTTGAAATTGGCACAGCTGTGTGGGACTTCGCTCGCTCAGCCACATCATTCATTTATGGGGATCTGTGAACAAATAGGCTACAAGTCCCATCTGGCATACCAGCAGACGGACTTGTAGTTTCAGTGGAATTCCAGTTGCTGATTAGCATGCTCGTAATCCACTCACACTTCTACAGCTCTGAAACTGACAGTCCATATAGAGGTACGGGCACAGAACTGTAGGCAGTGTCTGCAGGAGCTTGACGTTGCACCTGCAATCCACTGATCGTGAGTGCAATGCTCTGCAGGCGCCTGAAAAATAAATAAATGGACTTTTTTTTTTTCCTGCAAAAAATCTGTGCATTTTATAAAAAAAAATTCATAAAGGTGAACTTATCCTTAAGGCTGGGTTCACAGTAGTGCGAATTGGATGTGAGTTTTTCACCGCATCCAATTCGCACAGCAGGAGATTGTGACTGGCTCTGTATGGAGTCGGCTCACACATTTCTGCTGAGGCTCCAGTGCCATCTGCACAGGAGTCCTGCGCGTCTTTTGGTCCGTTTCAGGAAATCGGACTTGAAGCAGTGAACGAGGACGCACTGGACTCCTGCGTGCCCCTATGGGAACCCAGCCTTAATGTGGTTGTGCACATTCATATATATTTTTTTTTTTTTATAAATAAACTTGTTATACGTACCTGCTCTGTGCAATGGCCCTGAACCTTCTCTTCTGGGGTCCCTCACCAGCACTCTTAGCTCCACCTCTTCTCTGTGCCCCCATAAGAAGCTGATTCCTATGGTGGCACACCAGCAGACTTTTTCCGAGCCAGGCTGTGTGTGTTCCTAGACGCACACAGCCCGGCTCAGCCCCACCACCTGCTCTCCCCTCACAGGATTTGATTGACACCAGGGGCTCCCGCCGCTGTGTCCTGTGAGGAGAAAGCGAATTTCTGAATCGAAATAGGTAAGTATAAGGGGGGAGGGGGGATTAGGAGGCTATACAACTGCTGGGACATTTTGTACCTTATTATAGAGCATGCATTAAGATCACAAATGTCCTGCCTTTTCAACCACGTTAAGCTCCTGCACAGAGGCAAGGTTTTCCTCCGGATTACAGCGCAGATCTGGAAAAAATGCACAAAGTACACCAAGATTCCAGTAGGAATACACATGACTCTTGTAGTTAGACTATATTTGCCTATCCAGGAGCTTTAATCCTCATTTTTCGTCTTTTCATTTCTTCTGAAAAGGAGAATTAACCCTTTAGAGCCGATTCGCAACAAGAACTATGCTGTGCGATTCACATGCGATTGGGTGCAGTGCGATTTCTGTCCGTTCATTTGAATGAGCTGAAACTTTTGCCATACCACACCAAAGGTAGTGCATGCACTGTTTTACAAAACACACAGCAACCGGATTGCATTTGTGACCTGCGTTTGGGGTGTCGTTAACACTGACACCCGCTGCAGATCACAAGTGCAGTGTATTTGGAACGTGATATGGGAAATGCAAAAAAGCGTGGGTTTCCTGCACTGCGTTCTGGTGTCAACTGGCCCTTAAAGTTGGACTTTGGAAAGAAAAACTTTTTCCCTTGCAGTGGGACTCCTCTCACACTGCAAGGGGTAAATGCCCATTCATGCCTAGGGTACCAGCAACAAGCACTTTTAGCGCCGGTTCACACCAGTGCGGCTTTGAAATCGCCTTACTTCTGCGCGACTTCAAAGCCACACATCAGTGCGATTTGCACTGCCGATTAAATTGCGGCCTAAGACTTCATTTAACAGAAGTCAATGCAAGTCGCAATGAAATCAGTAAAAAGTAGCGCAGAAACCTTTTTTATAGTTGCTGCGACATATTGGTGATATATTGCCGGCAATGGAGTGGGACTTTGTAATGCGATTTGCAACTGTCAACAGGTTGCACAGGTGTGAATGTGAGCTTACCTAAGTGGAGTTTGCATCCCCAAATTTGTTTTTCATTATTGTGCTCATTAGACCTAAAAAGGAAAAAAAAAAAAAAAAATGTTTTACTCATCTGGAAATGCCTGTTTCTATGCAGTCCCACGAAATCTGCCTTTGGAATCACCTAGGATTCTGACATCCTCTCCCTCTAATGCTCCTGGGAAATGTGTGTCATCATTTCCCAGGATGCAGTGCGCTGTCCAATTATCACTCCCCATCCAAGACTTCCAGGAAGAAAGTGCCTGTAGGCTTCACAATGCCCACAAGCAAAATGACAACGGTGTGGACATAGTTTTTTTATAAACTATCTTTTTTGAATATCTATGCGGATCGGCGGCGGATTGTAAAATAGTAAGTGACCGGATTTATATTATAAAAACGCAGGATGAAAGGACATACATTTAAAAAATGCTAATTGTGGTTGGAACCCCGCTTTAACTTATTCCTGGAAACCAGTGCTCCCTTCTTCTCCCTGCCTTGTGGAGGTGTCGTCCTGTACAGTGCAGGGTTATGTAGCTGCTAGGGTAGGTGGTGTTGTGTGGAGGGAGCCTGTGGGGCAAGGGATAAGGTAAGTGAAAAGTCATTTTTTTCTGTTACAATAGACATAAACAAATACTTACCCTATTCAGTGTGGGGGGAGCACTGCTGCCAGGAGGATGGGTCTTAGTGCCTAGAAGGAAAAGGAAACTGCTTCCCATTTAAAAGCCTTGTTCCTTGTCAGTCCATCCAGAGCTTATTTGTAGACTCTACGGGCCGGATTCAGATACCTGAGCGTATCTATCCGGCCGGCGTAACGTATCTTAGATACGTTACGCCGCTGTAACTTTGGGCGCAAGTTCTGTATTCAGAAAGAACTTGTGCCCTAAGTTACGGCGGCGTAACGTATGTGGGCCGGCGTAAGCCTGCCTAATTCAAATGGGGATGTTGGGGGCGTGTTGTATTTAAATTTGCTTTGACCCCGCGTATTCTAAGTTTTTTTTGAACGGCGCATGCGCCGTTCGTGAATAATTTTCAGTGCGCATGCTCGAAAATCCGCCGCAAAACGTCATTGCTTTTGACTTTTAAAGTAAATTACGTCCAGCCCTATTCGCGAACGACTTGCGCAAACGACGTAAAATTTCAAAACTCGGCGCGGAAACGACGGCCATACTTAACATTAGCTACGCCTCATATAGCAGGGGTAACTATACGCCGAAAAAAGCCTAACGTAAACGACGTAAAAAAATTGTGCCGGCCGAACGTACGTTTCTGAATCGCCATATCTACCTAATTAGCATATTCCTTGCGTAAACATACGGAAGCGCCACCTAGCGGCCAGCCTGAAAATGCAGTCTAAGATACGACGGTGTAAGACACTTACACCTGTTGGATCCTAGGGAAATCTATGCGTAACTGATTCTCTGAATCAGGCGCATAGATACGACCTCCCGCACTCAGAGATACGACGGCGTATCCGGAGATACGCCGTCGTATCTCTTTTCTGAATCTGGCCCTACATGAATAAGCTTCGGATGGAGTGAAACGCGTTAGGGCTTTTA
Organism: Rana temporaria; assembly: GCF_905171775.1. Taxonomy (NCBI): domain Eukaryota; kingdom Metazoa; phylum Chordata; class Amphibia; order Anura; family Ranidae; genus Rana; species Rana temporaria. The sequence goes on from NC_053490.1 coordinate 86,342,637, forward strand.
GGAACCAGGTTTAACAGGGTAACAGTCTCTGCATTAAATACTATAGTAAACTGGAACAAAGCTTTTGAATGGAGAGCAGTTCGCTTTTTCTTTTATTAATTTTTATTAGATTCATCTAAGGGCTCAGTCACCCTACGCTGAGACCCATCCTCCGTGCTGAGCTGATTTTTGCTGTGTGTGCATCCACCTCGGAGCTGCATGCAGGCAGCCTGTAGAAGTGGATGCGGACGCAGCGATTGAACAAACACAGTCGCGGGTAGGAATAGGTGTACAGCTCCAAGGGTCTAAGGAAATGACGGCTGGTGCTTAATATTTTTGAGGGGGGAGTCCTAAGATTCCTTGGCCAATCGGGTCGCAGGACCCGCTTCCTGATTGTCCGGGAAGAGAATCAGGAAGACAATAGCAAATATGTATTCACTATTGTCATTGTCACACAACTGGGTGGGCTCAGGGCGCAGTGCTCTGCGCCCCAAGCCCACCCTTTTTTTAAGCGAATTGGAGCCTCAGGCTCTAATCATGTGCTTGAATAAAAAAAAAAAAAAAAAACATTGGAATCCATGCGTCCGGCACCCTGAATGTAGATCGAGCCCACCTGTTAGTTTTTTTTAGATGAGCCCGCTTGGACCATCCATTGTTCTTTATAAAGTGACGGGTGTCAACAGACATGTGTTCATTCGATTATTCGGTACAAAGGCAGATTGCCATTCTGTCAGTAGGGAAGGCATAGATTCTGTGTTCCTGTAAAGCAGAAACAAGGATCCATGTCTTCCCCCAGTAAAAGCACCTCCCACACTGTACAAAAACACAGGCTAGGCACAGGTTAACCCTTTGCTCGTCCCTGATGTTAACCCCTTCCCAGCCTGTGTCATTATTATAGTGACAGTGCATATTTTTAGCACTGATCACTGTATTAGTGTCACTGGTTCCCAAAACGGAAGTTTTGGGAACCAGTGACATGTCTGACTTGTCCATAGCAATATCGCCGCCATTGCTAGTAAAAAAATCGAAATAAATAAAAATTCCTTAAAGAGGAGGTTCCATTAAAAAAATAAAAAATAAAATGAAAGTCAGCAGCTACTAACACTGGAGCTGCTGACTTTTAATAAAGACACTAACCTGTCCTAGCCGCCAGCGATGTCTGCCCCCGCC